>NW_010336349.1:132046-132653 GCF_000700745.2 Antrostomus carolinensis | reverse complement strand
GCAGGAAGAAAACTTAATTTTTAAAAAGGAAATAGTTCCGGGCAAATTGGTTTCTTGGTGCATAAATGGGGCAGTGAACATACAGGTAGTCAGGCCTGAGAAATACAGGACAGAAACACAGACATCTTTTCCCAGCCTACAGATCAGGTATCCGTTATAACTGGATTAGCTGGAGGCAGAGCAAGACTTGAATTTATGCCTTAAAAAGCACAGGGTTCCAGAATCCCTATGAATTTGCCAAGTGGCCCACAGGTCCATTTAAATAAACTATTCTATAGATTTACATTGTACTTCAAAGACTGATAAAGTACGCTTATTACAAAAGAATGACAGTCCTAAGAAGAAATACTGAGTTTTGTCTTTGAAAAACCAAATTGAATTTAGCAGAAAGCCTTCTCTCAATTTATCAGAGAAATACCTCTCACCAAAAAAATCATAAGTTGCCTCAAAATTTCTTTGGTGTACCTCCAGAGGAACTGATATTATCCTACAGAAGGTGAACGTGGCTAATTTCAGAGGTGCTAACAGACATCCCTGTCCACATGACTGCTGTTCTTTGCCAAGATTTTGCCTCAGGCTTGAAAAACGCAACCTCCCTAGGGCTGCT
>NW_010336349.1:29577-132034 GCF_000700745.2 Antrostomus carolinensis | reverse complement strand
AGACTGACTTTTCCATGGTACATAGCAACACACTGGTGTTCAGGCACCTAGTTTCAGGATAAAAAAAATCAATATATACAGCCATGAAAAATTCAACATTTTTCTGAGGTATTACTATGTTAAAATAAATTAAATGAGAAATTTGGAAACCAGAACCTTTTGGAATTTATGAGAAAGGGAGACAAATAGTGAAAACACTTGGCTTATTCATGCTCCCACAGAAGTCACTCAGAATTTCACTACTGGCTTCCCCAGAAGCAGAAATTTCCCTTAGGAAATACATGGAAAAGAATCGAAGGCAAACACTAGTGCATAGTGAGACATTCCATCAATCCAGTATGTCCTTCCACTTAATAACCATTTAAACATTAATCAATACCTGAGCTTTATCTCCTGTAAAACCGAGTTACTAGAATAGTAACAATGCAGATCATTATTTCATTTAACTTCTTTGTCTTTTTTTTTCTTGTTGTTTTTATAACTTTGCAACAAAGGTATGCACAAAAATAGGAAACAAGGGCAGCCTAAACAATTCCTAGTCTATTGTAAAACTGCAAATTCTCAATTAACCCCAAAACAATTTAAGAAGATTCAACACTTCTAAAGTAATGAGAATTTAAAATGAATTGTATTATCTTCCCTGATTGCTCTGCAAAGCGCTGTTGGCTGTGCAAATAAAAAACTGAATTGTATAACCTGTGATTTGGCACAGGATATTGTAAAAGTAGTACTTTGTCTTTCCCACCACATTTTTTACTTATTGTAAGAGTATATTGCAGTACAGTTAAGATGATTGTTCTTTGTTCATTTTTTGAGGGCTCTGCTAGCAAAAGGTTTAGAATAGACTCATTAAGAAAAGCACTATAAAAAATAGAAGTATAGAACACAAAACTTCACTTCCTACTTTTGACATTGGTGGGATCTGCTGATTGCACAGCAGTTTTGAAAATCAGCCCATTTTTCAAGTGGTTAAACGTGAACTTAGGTGCCTGTGTGTACCTAATCAGTTTTAAAAATCACAAGCGCATTGATACACCTGTATGGCTGTATACAGAATTATGTTCTCTGGTGTGCCAATTACTGTTTCTTTTTGGACTTATTCTACATTGCAGTAGTGAAATTTAGTGCTGCTTTGTGGAGATTCTGCTTCTTTAAAAATAAAATAAAATAAAATAAACCATGCCAACAGCTTACAGTTCCCAAGGGCTTATATGACAACAACAGAGCATGGGCAAGTGGGTGGAACATATTTTGATTGTGACTTCCTTGCACTACGTTCATGCCCTTGCACTATCTATAACTGGAAATCATCTGCTGCAAATTTAAGTGTACACATGAAATATAGACTTACAAATAGATGCAGAGCGGCTATAGATGCAGAACACAAATCAAAATATGCACTTGGCCTATTCGGTGCAGAACTAAAATAAAGTAGCAAATATATGGAAATAATTTAAAATTTATAAATGGCATCTTTCCCTTCCTGTAACACAGGAAAATAATTCAGAGAACACCTCCTGGGGTTGCTAGCAGACATCCATGGTGCCAGTGGCTGTCAGCTTGATTAGCACAGATGATGGTTACACAGAACAGTGGTGATAATATGGACACAGAAATCTAATCAGAGCCACAACCTTGCACTAGCCACAAAAAGAATTTCACAGCCGACAGTGCAATAGCCCAGGGTGCCATAGGAGAGCAGCCAGGCAGCTGGGCACGGAGTCAGATGCTGCCCTTGGCAAGGACTTCCAGAGCTTGGTAGTTGCCAGACTTCTCCCATGTGGAGTCAAGGGGTCTTGGCTCTTATGCTTTAACAGAAAGAGAAGGAAGGCAAAATGAAGCAGTGCCAAATCTGTGCTGAATGACACATCTGCGCCCGTTTGATGTGCAGCACTGACAGGAGTTAAGGTGAGCAATTCAGACAGGCTTGTCAGGGCGGCGGCTTTCAGCCTTGCGCATCTGGCGACTGCTCAAGTCACAATGTACAGAGACTGCACGGCCAGAAATACACGACAGAAAAGAAGCAGCACAGTGGCATTGGTCCCATGAAATATCTGCCTGATTCTGCAATTAGGCTTTGTGTAACGAGGCGAGAGATTGTAGGCAGCAAGTTGACACTGTGGTGGAGCAGTGAGCAAGGCTGGTCTGGTTGAATTAGGACTTGGAGAACTGGACTCTGAGTCCCTCAGCTCTGTCACACAGGAATTAGGGAAGCCCTTTAATTCATGCTATGCCCCCAACTCAGCTTCAAAATGGTGAAAATGTATTTCTGCCTTCAAAAGCTGTTAAAAGGATAAAACCTGTAAACAACTGCAAAAGGACTGAGAATGTAGAGCAATGAGGGACATCAAAAGTACCAAGATAGAATAGAAAAGAATAACTTGAATACCTTTCTAAAGATGCAGAAAGATATTTACTGGCATTTTCAAATTGTATAGTTGCTCATCTCCTTGATTTTTTTGTAACTTTGTTTATAACAGAGTTAAACCTGGATAAGTAAAAATTCATACTCTCTGTGATACATACATGTATAAATGTGTGCGTACTTACTGGTCTTGGGTGAAGCTGAAAGTATCAAAATATTGGTAGTTCCCATTTTCATAGTGTTTCAGTCTGACTAGCAGGAGTCAGTATCAGAAATAATAACAAAGCTTATTCATACATTAGATTTCCAAATATAAGCATATTTGTTGCTTTTATGGTCCCACTGACATACGTGAAAAAAATATCAGTTGAATAGACCCAATATTTCACCTAAGGCGTATAAATACACATTTGTATTTTGAGTGAAAAACATTCACATTATCCACATTTCTGAATCCATAGCAGTTCACCTACGATTAGGTAACATATTGAAGTTACCGTATCTGTCTTGCTCCTGCTGGGACTACACCATATAATGGCAGTCTCTGAAATTTTACTGTTCGCTCCTGATGAACTATTCAAGTAAAATGATCAGTGAGGAAAGTAACTTTGTATTGTCTGTGCCTGAGCTCAGCATGAGAACTCCCTTTCACCTCTAAATACTGATATTATATAATCTTTCAATCACGGCACTATGAATTTAGTATCATTATATCGAGTCCACCTGAAAAACCAAAAGCAACTACTCTGAAAAAAGATTCACAGGTATTTGGGAGAGACCAGTGTAGCAATTAGGACATAAATACATGCGTCTATGTAAACCATGGTGGTTCTCAGAGAAAGACAAAACCATTTCCCAAAATACAAGTATACCATTAAAAATCTGGATTAAATCTGCATTGTGCTTCATATGCTTTATATATGCATGACATAACGTAAAGCTTTAGAGATCAACCTGCTTCCCATCACGCTCCATCTTTTCCACTGTGCTATCATTACCTTTTGCCTGCACTAATTATGGCAGCATATGGCACCAGAAAGAGTAGCAAGGAAATCTTATTGCAACGCAGCATTTCTCCAGCTGAAATACACTCCAGACTCATTAATGATGACACACCACAACTTTTCTGCTGTTTGACTCTATGATAACAAAGGTATTCCAGCTCCCACACTGTTTTGGTTATAAGCTTTGGGAGAACAACTTACATTACATATATGTATATTCACAGTCTTGCACAGCAGGGTCTTTAATTGCTAACCCATGCTGAATGAAAACAGTAAGAGTAATTCTCTAACGTATATTACATCTAACATGCTCTAACTATATTAACATTTGATTTTATAAAGATATTACAATACAACTTCCAGGCTGGTTTTGTTTTTGTTTTGTTGGTGGGTTGTTTTTTTATTTTATTTTAAAATCCTTGTGTCAGTAAAGTCATTGGAAGAATGTCTTTGGAGCACTTTTTTCAGATATTGAAAAACAATGTTGATTAATAAAATGTATTAATTCCAAGGTGCAAGTAAACATACAGGTTTGCTTTCCACTTTATACCCAAATATAAAGGTACTGCCTAAAATCTGCTGCTGCTGCCCCTAAACACTATGTTCTAGAGGTCAGTAACACATGATCCATGGTTCTCAAAGCATGTCCTGACAATAGAAAGGAGGCATTGTTAGGGATAACTGAATTCACTATATTAACAAAAAAATTCTGGCAATGAAATAGAGAGATTGCCAGTAAGATGTGTATTTACCTTATCACATAAGCTTAAAGTATACTACCAGGAAGCAGTTCTGTGGAAAATCAGCTCTTCAAAAGAGCTTTTCATACTTCCTTTTAATACTGCTTCCTCATGTGCTTTTCCATTTGGATACCCAAATACATATTGCCTCCTTTATGACTCTTGAATTCCTCCTGATCCATATGACAGTAGGGGCTGGTAGCTTGCCATTCAATTTGGACACGCCTGCGTGGGAGCCTGCATGTCAGTTTTACACCGTTTCACATCTCTTTCAGCACTCGGCGATGGTTTGTAATCCAACAAAGGGCCAATGCCAACCGCTCCTCTCCAGTGCAGTTGGCATTGGGCTGCCCTAACAGTTTTGTGCCTTTTGCAGCTCCTTTGAAATGAGTGCATGCAGTCAGCGTGGCAGAGTTGTCAGAACTATAAAATTACTATTAGGGGCACAAGATCCTGACAATTTCAACATAACTCTGCTGTTGCTTAGGGTGTTCTGTTATGCAGGCATAACTGAGTAATAATTCAAAGCTGAGCCTTTTTTTTCATAATTCATTAGCAATTCAAATACCACGGCCTGAAATAACAAAGGCATGTCACCAGGTAAATGGCTGTGTGTTAGGAGAGAGGGCTGAAAACTGATTGGTTCTGTTTTTCATATACACACAAACTACATTGCTGCTGGCAAGTGGATATGCAACTTGCTCAGTCCCTGGCACTTCCTCAATCCCTGTTCCACACTGCTTTCAATGCTCTGCTCTGTACCTGAGCATCTGGGCCCTGTGCTTCCTGAAGGAACACATCACGCAATTTCCCTCTGTTAACAGACATCTTGACTGCTCAATGTGCTGTTTGTAACTGGTAACACTAAATATTTGTAACAGAGCTAATGAAGATCTCAGTTGAATAATGGCAATAAGTTTCTCATCCAATGTATAGGACACTCCTAAGAATAACACATGCAGCCCTACCAAGTCAGCCAGCTGAATTGACTTTAGTTGTATCATTTTTCTTTTCACCCCTGTAATATGAATCAACAGAAAAAAAAAATCCTGCATTAAGCTCAGTGCTATCAATAACAATCTGTTACTAGTCCTACCTAATTTAAAGCTAGCCCAGATATCTACCCACCATGCCGTGGGCACAACCTAAAAAAAGCATTTCCATTGCAGGTAAGGACTAAAAAGTAACTGGAGGATTTCATACCCCAGGGAAAACAGAAGCATAAGTGCTTCATCACGGAATGTTACTGAGAGAAAATTATTCACCTCAAAAGCTCCAGGCCAGGTTATACAGCTTATAAGAGAAATGACAAAGGCAACAGTACTGATAACCCACTAAAGGGTTTTTTTCAGATCTTTTTCGGTCAATTGTAGAAATGTCTATATTGATCACTGATCCTCAAGGCTTTCAGAAGCTCTTCTATACATTTAATTTTTTGATTCCACCAAATGATCAGTGACAGTTTTTAAGATGTGTTTTGAATCTTAAACCTAATTGCATCTGGCCAAAACCTTGATGTACACATATCCTTTGTAAATGTCCTCTACTAACACAGAGCTAAGAAGCCCCTAACAATCCTCAAAAGATGCTATTAAAAAGTCAGAAAGGAAAAGAAATCTAAACTGTCACCTGTTTGTACTTTCCATTCCACATATTTGACTTACACACTACAGATGGCAAACTAAGCATAGTTAACCATCTTTTCCCATTAAATATATGATCATACAAAATGCATGGTTTTGAATTTGGATTGAAATGCTGTTAATAAAAGTGTGGCTATATGCTAAATGTGCAGTAGTCTGTAAAATATCTCCTGCAGTGTTCTCCTGCAGAGATTTGGACAAGCTTAAATTACTTTGGCTAGATTCTTTAAAATAAAAAAAAACAACAATAAAAACAAAACAAAAACAAAACCCCCCAAAATTAACTGAAATGTACTATTATTAATCAGAATAAACATATCATTAACAGAATTAAAAATCTGAAAGAAACTGCATTTTCTGGCAATATTGTTGAAAAAGGTACTAGGTCTGATGAGTTTTTAAACTTATTGAGGATAGAGGATTTATGCAATAGCCATTTTTCAGCTCCATGGAACAGATTTATGGGCTTGCAGACTGTCTATATTTTCACAGGCTGAAAATGTCAACTTAGAGTACAATTTAAAAAAAAAAATAAATTAAAATCCCCATCAGTGTTGTGCCACAAGTCACTCTGTGTATTTTTGGTCACTGAAAATTCATGTTTCTCTTTGATAAACTGGACATATTCCAGGATGAATTCATTAGCTCCGCACTAGTGCATAGCTTAGCTCTGCAGGTCAGGCATGACAATCTTTAGAGTAATTCATTGCAGCAGGTTTTTTCCTGGGTGATTCTGAATTGTCTCTCAAGTTTCTAGGAGTTTATGTACAAACATAAGCATGCACATACTTTATTGTAACCTTATCTGAATAGGTATCATACTTCTCTGGCTTCAATGCCAATCTGGCAGGTGAAATAATGCAGTAACCCCCTCCCAAGTGCACGTGTATCTGTTGGGATGTACAGTGGACAGGACACATACACTATAAAATTCAGTGGTGCTGCACAAGACTGATATATGTTGCTTTTTAAGGCTTAGGGTTTATACACAGTCATGGTTTGCTCAGACATTTGCCGTTAATATCAGTTTTCCATTGATTCAGTCTCAAGAAAAACTCATTTCAGCTTGTTCTAAAGAAATGTTTATTTTACAGAGAACTAGAGCAGGAAGGCTGTGATACAACAGGGCTGAGCACATGACTGAAGCAGCTCAGCAGTTTTTACTATAACTCCTCTGTGCTGTATAAACACAAAATGTTCTTTAGAACAAGCTTCCATTTGAGCCACCTTCTTTCAGTCACCCTTTAGTTTATGAGTAATATATAGGTATTTCCAGCAAGAAATGGAAGCAGCCCAATGCTTTGGAGGACAACTTGTCTCTGCTACAGCCTTTCCTGGCTGGTATCTGCCTTATGTCAGTAGAGTCACCGGAAAGTCTGCTGAAAATGTAAACCAGAATTTTCAACAATATTTCAAGTACAATTTTTTGGTGCTGGCTTTTTTTTTTTGTTTTGGTTTGGTTTGGTTTTTCCCCCCAATTATTTCTTTCTGCGAGTGAAAGTGTACTGTTTTGGATACAACATACTAAAAAAGGCAGACAAAATAATAACATGGAAACTCTAGACACTACTTGGTGTATACTAACATGCCATCACACTTAGAAACACTATAACATTCCATTTCCAGTTTACAAAAGTAAAATACCAATTTAAAACTATAATTAAAAATATCAGTTAGAAATAATAAAAATTAAATGCCCTTCTCCCTAAAATGTATTTATTATAAGCAACAAATCTTGGCAGGAATGATTTTCCTTAAAAACAAAACAAACAAACAAACAAAAAGAACAAAAACCTTGCTTAATTCAATCTTTTTTTGCAGTTAACTGGGCTGCAATATAGATATTGTTTCATATGGGCAGGAGGAAATTATACTGCTGAGATATCTCTATTTGTGAAATTTTCTTTTGGCTTCACTCAGAGCCAAGCACAGACCCAGCAGACAGAATTAAGTAGCACACCTCTCCCAGAAATGTGTTTGTCTCATTCAAGTAAAAATGAAATATTGCCAATACAGGCAAATTGGAGTGTATGGGGGAGCAGAAAAGGTCAAACGAGAGAGCTTCAGCTGCTCATCCTTACTGCTAAGGACAGATCGATATATACCCGATATTGTCTCCTGCTACTCACTGAATCAGAGGGAGCACAGGAGAAATTAGAGTCAGTGTTATAAAAAGAAATGTTGGTGCTATTCTGCATCCGACTTCGAAGGCAATGAGCTCCTTTGCTCTGACACCACTGACCAGGCATTTTTCAGCCTTGGGCTCTATCTTCTAGATTTTAGCGCTGGAAGTGGTTCCTGTGCCCTGAGGGAACACTTTGCAGGGCTGCAGCCACATTACAGACAGTATTTGCTTCTGTTTCTGTCTGCAGGACACTTTTTAAAATTATGCACCCCACCTCACCATCTGAGCCAACAGATTCATCGTTTCAGCTTTATTTTGCTCGTCACATCAATGATTTAGCAGGTTGGCTTTCATCGCTGTTCTCTTATCTACAGTGATATGATCAAAACAGAATGAAAAATTAGATGAAATTCAGTTTCTAGTCTCCTGCCACTGAGAAATATCAGATGAGAAAATGGTTGACTAATTACTTATTTGTGTGTAGAAACAATAGGAGTAAAACCCTTGGTAAACATGAAGAAAGTAACATGAGAGTCACTGTAACTAGAATAATTAAGAAAAAACGCCAACACAAAAACTACAGCAATTAATCAAAATGAAAATTGTAATAAGGAGGCAGTTAAATCAAATGTTATGTAAAGGAAAACATTTTCTTGTTATTATTGTACAGTCTTTCAAACATTTCTCTATACCTAACCCAACTTTCAGGTTTGTTTTTTTTCCTTCAGGTCAAAAAAAATCCAAGAAGCTGAGTTATAACAAAACAAAAAAAAAGTATCCACAAACTCATTTATGTATTTTTTTAATCAGAAGTGATTAGGGCTACGGTTAAATGAACCCAGAGGCTATAACTATCTGCATTACTCCTAAAGCTTGGGAATAATACACCATATCTGGGACTAACACACCAGTATAATCAGGTTGTTACTGTTAGAATAATTGTCGACACATGCAAATCAGGAAAAGTTTTTTCATTGTAGCAATTGTGCCTCAAAAGCTAATCAACATGAGATACGCTGGCGGTTCTTTTATAAACTACCTAGAGAAGGTTTTGGCAGTAAAACTCTATCAAGTTTCTGCACATGCCAGTTCTTTGCAACTGTGCTTCCAGCAAAAGCAGCTTCTCCCACTGCCAGTCCGTTTGCTGCTTTGTCTTCAAGTGGGGGTCCCAGGAGCTCTCGAAAATACAAGAAATTTTTTATAAGAGCCCATCAGATTCACAACTAAAATGTCAGTATTGAACATAATAATGAAACAGCACATTTCTACTGATTCAGAGGGAATTGGTTTTTTTCCTAAGGGATGGGCAGAAAACAGGTGAGAAGTGGCTCACCACTGTGAATCATTAGTCTATTCGGATCATTCCAGTTCCTGTTGGACTGTGGATCCTACTGCCAGGAACTGGCTGGTCCCAGCAAGGGATTACTTCTGTCAGCTGCCATAAAACCTCAGTTTTGCCCTGGCTGATACTAAAGTCACAAAGAAAACCCACTCACCAGGAAGAAGCCCCCCAAAAGCAGGGTAGGGGCTGTGAGTCTCGGCTCCAGCGCAGCTTTGCAGCCACAGCCCGTGTGATATAAACGTATTCACAAGATCCAGCCCTGGCCCCTATTAACATCTATTAACTCTGGGACTCGCCTCATCAGGAAGGAAGGGAATTAATGTTTCTGTAAATTAATTTCCAAAAGGAAAGTGTAACGAATTGGTGAATATGCTGAATAATCATTTTAGCAGAGTTTATGTCCTGTGCCAATCTAAGGCCTTCGTAATATTGACACCTTCCACAGCAGAGGTCAGTGCTGCAGGTATCGCCTGTGCATGACTTTATCCATTTCTTTCACACTCACTTGCCTCCTTTGTTTCCCTCTTGTTGCCTTTTTCTCACCAAAACTTTTCAAAAAAGTACAGTCCACTGTCAATCTAGAACACAACAGGACTAGGTTATCCTAGAGATGGGGAATAACTCCTTGTCACCCTGAAAATAATTAAAAATAAAGTCTATGACTATCATAGGACATGCTCCCTGTTGCCAGAGGAGCAAGCAATACCAAGGAGGACATTTCTTAAACAGGTTCCTGCAGATTTAGCAGAGTGACTTCCTTTGATACTAAACAAGCACAACTTTTCTCATTAATTACAGATGTTCATTGGGAAGTGAAAAATGTTCAGAAATTACACACAAGGAAAGAACAGTATCTAAATCTGAGCATATACATGTGGGATCTCTGGGACCACAGCTTCTGGCTATCCTCAAGGCATTCAGAATTAATAACATGACTTTCCTCTGTCTTATCCCCTACTACATGTAATAATTTTTACCTCTTCAGTGCTAGAGAAAATGCTAGGAAAGCGTGCTGAAACTATGAATTTCATATGAATTAAAACTGAAATGCTCCCTTGATTTATGCAGGGGAACCTACACTAGAATTTGAAAGAGGAAAAAATGTGAAATATTTTTGTCATGCTCACTAGTAGAGAAAATAATTATCTCTAGCAGAAGATTAAATTATGATTCTCAAGGTGGAAGATGACGTTTTTTGTCAGTGTTTTTCTTTTTTTAAAAAGACCGCAACTTTTACTAGGGAAAAATGTGCCCAGTATTTCTGAACTATAGCTTTTTTTTTTTTTTGCCTTTTTTTTTTTTTAATTAACACCTGGAAAAAAAAAGGGGGTGAGGGAAGATGAATTACAACAAAAGTCAGGATGTAGGTATTAGCCAAAACAGTGCAATTCCAAATAAAGGAATGAATTGTTAAGAGTTGAATTGAAAGAGACTGTAAACATTGCTGAATGGACAGTTACTTAAAAGTTAATGAGACCTTGAAAATGTAGTAGCTCAGTGAAATCTATTCTAAATAGAAATCTGGATCACAGCCACAGAAAGCAAAAATATTAACAAGATAGATATTTTGTTAGAAAATAAGTTCCAGACTCACAAACCTCAACCTTGAAATCACCAGGCAACATTAGTTAAAGCTGTAGAAGAGATGCCACGAAGGAAATGTCTGCTCAGTCTGTCACGTCAAGGTCAGACAAGATAAAGTGAAAAGTGCAAAGGAACAAAGAACAAAAGGCTGAGTCTCTGTCCTGGATAAAATGGGAAATATTTATCCCTTAAACAGGAATGTGAAGTATCTGCTATGAAGAACATGTAAGTGCAGTAAAGGACAGACCCAGTGACTCACAGGAAAGATACCACATCAATCATGTGGCAATTTTCTTATTCCTGAGTAACTCCATGAAACAAAAATCTTATTATAAAGGCCAAATATTTCAAACATAGTTACTTGAGACCTGCATCCTAATTCCATAAGATTTTTCTTCAGGAAAACAAAACAAAACAAAACAACACAAATTAAGGCTCCCCTGGCTATATTGGGTATTTCAGCCAAAAAATTTACATGAAAGTATATTTACTGTGATGAAACAGCGTAAATATTTTTTTGCTAGCTTTTTCTTAGCTTAGCAACAGAAGAAAAAAAAGGGACTAGCATAAGAAAGGCCAAAATTTAACACACAATAAATTGACTGTGCAATAAGTAGCAATTCAGAAAGAAAATCTGTGAAGAAGCTGATACTGCCAGAAAAGTAATCAAAGTAGTTTCCTGTGCTGACAGAGCTGGGCCGTTCCTGAGTTGGCTGAACTTGCACAGGACTTATTTCTAAGATTCAGCTATTTCTAAGGCGTGCGCCGTAACACAAGAGATGATGGGAGAGCAATAATGTTCTGCTGACTTAGAAAAGCCTCTGAGTTTCTTGGCAGGTTGCAGTTAGGGGCCTGGCAGGAAAAACAGCCCCTGCTCATTCCCTCTCCTTTCCCCATCAAGCACACAACACTCTGTCCCCAGCTCTGCTTAAACTGAGAGTATGTGACAGCCAGTACAAAATACGCAGTTGGTGCAGGTTTTCCTCTCCTGAAAATAATTCTAGTGAGATTGATTACTAATCCTGTGATTATGAGTGTGCTTTAACGTATTTGACAGGCATAATCTTGAGTGGCAAAGATCCATGCTGGAATCCAGATTTCACTGAAATAAAAGGAAAACACTGATCCTGAGAGTTGAGCTGAACATGATCCTGACAAAAAACCTGGCTTGTTTTTTCTCACATTAGAGTGTTGCCCGAGCCATTATTTGTAGTCTCTGCTGAACGTGGAGCTGAGCCCCAGAAGTATATTTCATGTTACCAGTTCACAATAACAACTAAATTAATAACTGACATCTCTTAGAGAGGATTTGTTCAAGAGGGAGAGCTGTGCAAACCAGCAGCAGCCTGCAGTGTCACCCCTCAGCCTCTCCTGTCACCCTCCAGAGCCCTGTGCTGCTCCCGCTGCCACAGCCTGCAGGGTCCCCTCCACCCGCTAACCCCTGAGCACCCCATTCCACATTTCCCATCACGTTTGTGTTTCTGTACCTCTGGGGATGGGTGTCTGTGGGTAGAGCTTTATCAGCAAGGTCAGATGATTTCACTAACTTGTCTCTTGCACCCACCATAACACGGATACCAGCTCTAGACCAGTGTAATGCCACTACCTCTCTCCCCGACTTGCCACCAGATCCCTGAAGCTTGGAGTTTGACAGAAGCAATGGCAGTGGGCTGGAAATCCAAGTTCCTGCTGGTACATTGCTCTGGGAGGAGGAAATGGGGAATGAAAGACACATCTCCTGGCTCAAGCCCTTCATGTGGACTTCCTAAATGCTGCCTCTAGGAAGGAGATACGTGGAGTTTCAAACCCAGCCAAAATATTTTAGAATAAAATCAGAATGATTTTGGTCACAGTTGGTTGCCAGCTGATGAGTGAGTTAGAAGTTAGTTAACTCCTTGTTCCCTATTTAATCTACTAAGCATCTATTATAAAGGTTGAAGTCTCTCAAAAGGTCAGTGCAAGAGCAGGAAATAAGGATATGGGTTTTTTTTTTTAAAGAAAAGAGGCTTTTAATTTTTTTTTTAGTTGTAGCCTACATTTTCCTGTATTTCCTCTAACTTTCTAGTGTTTCTTAATGAAAAATATTTTACACACACATAAGGTCATACAAATAAATATGCCCAAGAAGGACTTCTCAAGGAAATGGTATGAGTTATTCAGGCATTTCCTAGTAAAAACCATATCCTTACCATTGCTCAACATCAGATTAAGTTTTCAGTTGCATATTACAATACACGAATATGATAAGGTTAATTTCATATCAATGTCTATGTGAAAAAATATATGCAAGGATGTTTAAAGTTTGATTAATGGTTAGACTTTATCTGGAATAACTGGAAATTCTCAAAGGGTTTTATAAATCAGTGAAGAGCCAACAGATTAATAACTTTGTTTCCATAGAAATAAAACTCAATTAATTCCATAAAATATGTCACTATGGTATTATTATAGCAGTAATTAAGATGTTTTTCCTTTTAGTTCTTTAGTTTAGCTTTGTTTAAAAATATTTGTATTCATAGTAGGAAATATATGATGCATTTGTATAGTTATGTAGCCCAGAGGAATTAATACCCACTGAGTTAAAATACTTTCCAACTCTGTAGCATTCAATAATAAAGAAGGAAAGGGTAGGTAAGAAATTCAGTAGCATGTGAGATAATGTGAATATATAATATTAAATAAAAATTCACACTACCATCCAATCTGACAATATGAATAAAAAAGGCACATTTATTCCTGGCTAATAATAACACAGATTAAGTTTTCATTTTTTCCAGTTGCTTTTGAATACACTATGCACTTCATGGGTGCAGTTCTTACAGAAGAAACTTAATTAATCCTCTTTCATTCTTTTTGTAATAATATACAATCTCCTATCTGAGGTTTATTTGACTGAATACACTGAACTATACAAAAAACATGCAGCCATGTTCTGTCCTAAATGTTGGAGCAATGCATGATATCATGTCATATCTTTTCCTTTATTTTAAGCCAGTTTCTTTTGTTTGCCTAACTTACTATCTTTAATGACCATGAGAAATGAAAAGGGAAATGTGATTTACCTTTTCTAATCTCTATAAATCAGATTCTCAGGCATTCAAGCTGTCCAAAAGCACTTTAAAATCCTTCTTACCTGTCTGGCCCTTATCACTTTTCAAGATTGTGTATAAATATGTCTTAGTTGTTTTATTTATAATGTCATCAAGTCTAGGCTGTTACTTTTGTTATAGGTTGCTGTTAGAATTCCACTTCCCCTTTCTGTCTGTGTCTTGAAGGGATGTTAGAAAAATGAAATACTACTTTTCACTTGTTGAAAAAAACCCATTAAAAGTCAGATTCCATACTCGGTTATATTCACTCAGGGGATATTCATTGTAACATTCCTTGTCTAACTGATGTTACTGCAAAACAAGTTTGGTTCTGCACATGTAAATATAAATAGAGAATATGGGTAGAAATTAAATTCTGCTAGATATCCTGAAAAGTATATTACAAGGCATAGTGGGGCTGAGAAAATGGCCCTATATATATATATATATATGTCAACATACAATATACAACCTATGAAAAAAGCTTGCGTTTCTCAAATAGAAAATTAAAGCATATTATTTACAGGGAAAATTATCCTTTATTTCCTAAAAGATGAGCTTGTACTGAACACTTCTCAGCAACATTCCTTTGCAGGTTAGAAAGCATCTTTTTTATTAGGGTAAGTATCCTGTGTGCATCTGAATGCTTGCTCTGATATACTGCCTACAACCATTCTACTCTATACAGCACAATTTTTATATCATGTTCATCATCATAATAGCCAAGCCCCTTTCAGATGTACTTTAAGCAGCATGACAAATATGTGTCATTTAAGCAATTGCTGGCCAACGATGGACAAAGCAAAGAAATTAGAGGAAAAAGTTCCACATAAACATTCATTTATGATGCAAAAAAAACTTTCATTAGATGTTACGGGATTAAGTACTGAAAAGCCAGGAAATAGAAGAATTCTAGTTGTTTGTTTAATTTGCCACACTGACAGTTGCTGATAAACCGTATATCTAGGCCTTGCTTGATTGCAATGTGGTACCAATGAGGCAAATACTTTACCAACAGTCTTCCATTATTTGGTCTTAAATAGTTTTATTTTCTGCTTTATATCTATTGCATTCAGTGCACACAATATATAGTGTTCTGTAAATTGAAGATATTTAATCCTCTTCTAAGCTTCTTATTAACTATTATGTTATAGTTACCCTATGCTATTTAGCCCTGGACTGGATGCCCAAGAGCTGAACTTCTCACACACTTTTCCCTTGTCATTAGGGATCTAAATGTTTTGCCAGCCGCCTTCAATGCATGTCCATAGTATCACTGTGGGATGAATTCTAAAGTTTCAATTTGACAGACAAAATGTAGAGGCCTCAAGACCTTTAAAACTAAAGGTATCTGCTATTTTCTTTCCTGAAATGACAGAAGCTGCCACAAAAAACTCACTTAACTGTGCAAAGAAGGACTTGTTCAAAGGGTTGCAGTCTTACAATGATTAAAGCTATTATGGACTTTTTCTTCTTTTTTTCTTTGTACTTAAAAACCCAAACTCTGTAACGGTTTCCATGAGTCAAACTAACTTAACACAATTGACATGGAGATATGCAAAACTGTGACAGTGTTGTTTGCTTTCTCTACTAAAATGTGTTTTAAACACTAGTTAATAACTTAGAAGCTTCCAGGGCCAGAAGCAACTACTGAGTGCTCTGTTGTGAAGCTGCAAACCTTCTGCCCTACTAATACAAAATTTTCTTGGTTTAGCCCTGAAGCATTGTCAGATAAACTCCATGGCTGCATTTGTTTTTATGTATAAAATGCTACCAGTGACTCAGGACTGAATCTCCAGAGAGGCTGGGCCTTAGGCAGGTAGAATTCTATTGGAAATTTCCAATTGAAAGGAAAAAAAGGAAACATTATTCTGACAGGCCCATTAAAATAGGTAAATATGTAAAAATTCTCCAGGGTTTGGACTATTCAATGAAATCTAGGTGAAACAGGTTAGTATCTCCAAGGCAATGCTATGCTAAGTACTACCCAATGGAGCTGACCCAAGGGATCACATAGACAATAATTATCTAGCTATATGTAGAGTAGGCATGCATGTCTCTGTAGGCATATTTACCTAGAGCATAATGGTCATAAAATTAGGAAGAAGTCAGTCCTTAGCAATTCACATTTGAACCAAGAATGAATCTGCAGGCTTACTGCTGCTTAACAAAGTACATAATTTCACTCTAAGTCGGAAACTATTTTACAGAAATTGGCATCCTTATTACTAAGTTAATAGGAAAATTTCAACTGAACTCTACAAGACTTTTTTCCTATTACAGTAACATTGCAGAGCTCCATTTAGTAAAAATGAGTGCTTAAACCTTCTGACAATTTCTTCACTAAACTTAAATTCCATTCCAAGAATGGAATTTAAGTTTAGTGAAGTCTGAAAGTCTGTGAGTCTGAAAGAAGATGGTGTTCTTTATGCCTTGAAATGCACAGAGTAGGGATGTCTTGCAATTGAGCCGTGGCTGTAAACATATAACAAAAGTTCTGTGTATATGGGAAAGCTTTTGCTCTGAGATGAAATCCTACACCCAGATTCAGTGGGAATTTTGCCACTGAACTGAATGTGTCTGTGGTCTATTCTGTCCTTATTCTGGTCATGGCAAATTAATGAAAGATATCCACAATATTAGCACCTCGTATCTTCACAGCAGGGCAAAAAGCAACGAAAAAATTACAGCATTTCCCTTTTGCAGTCAGGACATGAATGTCAGACAACACCTGCTCTGGTGTTATCTGAGATCTAGACCTGCTTTAAAGACAGAAGTGCTGAAATCCACAACAAGAATAGCTTAATTATATACTGCCACTTGATCAGAAGATTCTGGCCTAGATGTGTTACCAGTCCTCCTGGAAAACTTTTATTTGAGTGCTTGGTTTTCCAGCTTTTGCCTTCATATAAAATAACACTGGTAACTGAAGCTACAATCTTACATATTACCGGTGCAAATAAATTTGTCAAAACACCAATTAAAGCTGTAACTACATACAGATGTGCATCCACAATCTAACTTGGCTGAGTAGGACTCAAGAATTCAATGACTTAAAAAAATATTAACAGAAATTCATACTAACCCCTTCCCTGTCAATTTGCTTCCTCACAGAGTGTCCTCAAAATTGATAGCCAACTTATTATAATCAAGATACTCTTTACTTCTTCCAGAGGCAAAATCCTGCCTTTTCTGAAACTAGAAAAGAACAGTAATGACAAAGAGAGTTATTGTCATGATGTGACTTCCACTGCAAGCTTAACTTGTGACTGATATATCCTATTGTTATATTTCTCAAGAAGATCTGCAATATTGTTTAGTCAGTGACATGAAAAATGTGCCCTATAATTTCACAGTTCACAGCCATTCATTCTGAGTGCTGACATGGTTGAAATAATAATGTGACATAATATTGTTATGAAGGATAAAGACAGAGGGTCTAATTAAACTCCCCTTAAATGTTGCATTCATCCTTATTAATCAAGAATTTGTGATTCTTAAGGTAATACCAAGGGAGGTTAAAATTGGTTTCTATGGCTTATTTGATTACATGGAAACACAGATCCTCAATTCTATCATTTATAGCTTTAATATCAACATATTAAGTATGATTTATGCCAACAGAGTAAAGCAAATGGAAAATTTTAGGAATACGATCTTCTGACAAGTACTGTCAGGAGTGTCTGAAGTCTGGCTTCAGGTAGCTGGATTCCCTGCAAAACTATGAATCACTGGACTGAGAATTCCTGGGACCCCTGCTTTAGGTAGCCTTTAATAATTTCATTCAGACATTTCTGCTATTTCAGGGACTAATCAGAGAGAGATAGATTATTTTTTTTTCCTCAGGAAAGGGACACTGTTCTTCAGGAGAACTGTCTCAGTCAGTCTGGGTGAGAATTTGCTCTCTGCTCTGCCTCCTTTTCTACCAGGAGAGGTGCAAATCAACCTGTTTATGTACATTAATCTTTCTCCCAAAACTGGGCAACTGTTAGGAAGAATCAAGCAGTGAGACAAAAACAGAATCATAGATAAGTGAGGTGCCTCCTGCAAGTACGAGTTTCCCCACCTCCCTGCAAGGCAAAGAAAGGGAGCAGATGACCCTCTCCCCCATGAAAGCCAGCATACCAAAGCTTTAGCACCAACTGCTTAGATGGGATTGTCCTTAAGCACTAAAAATTAAGATACAGAAAAGCAGACAAGGAGAGAGGAGGCCTAACATCTGCCCTAACACTGAGATAGAGAGGATCAGTAAGAAGAGGGTGAAAAGAAACAACGGGGCAGACTGGGAGGTGTTCACCACCAGGAGAAACTAGAAGCAACTGAGAACGTTGACAGGTTGGCTGTATATTAAGCAAGCCAGGGAATGCCTGTGAGTAACAAAAGGAGAGAATAACAGGCTTTGGGAAGCAGACTATCAACATCTGTTCACTACTCTGAGGAAAAGAAGGTCCTGTAATAGTACAGCTCCCATATTGAAGCTGACAGAGTTGAAAGTGGCTTTCCCAAATGGTCAGCACTGTCCAGAGCTTTTATAGGACCTGGCCTCCAGATTTGGCAGATGTTTTAATTCTCTTGGCACTGGGATTTTACTCCAGTCATTTATTCTCTTCAGTCTCATCTCAGTAGTTCCCACTAGAGACTTTTTTTTTTTTTTTTTTTTACCAGCTGCTTCCTCCACATTAATTCAGACTCAGTGATATCTCCACACAGCGCTAGCCAGCTACAAATCAGCTAAACAGGAAAATGGGGTCTGATTTTACTCTTAAGCCATTATTGCCCTTCCAGAATTACATCAGTGTGGTCACAGGTATGAGAGGAGAATAAAGGACGTATAGTACCACTCCAGAAACAATTTTACTTATTTCCCATCTTGCTGTAGGCATAAAGAGTTTACTGTATGGGGAAAGAGGGGTTTATTTACTTTGTTCAGTAAACAAAAAGTGGAAGGCAGTTTGGTCAAACAGCAACCCAAACAAACAAAAAAAAAAGGTAATGCATTTTTAAATGAATTTTTCTCTTCAGATATTAATATTATGATAACATATATCTATACACACATCAGAGTGATTACCTACACAGATACTATTAATGCATCCAAGAAACAGTTTGGTTTTAGTGTAAAGATTGTTGTGTAGTATACTGCTGAGTGGTTGACTAGCGAGTGCCTGCAATTGTAGGTGGTAGTTGTGTAGCATGAGGGAATTGGCCAAGTTCTTTCTTTCACGAGTGATTAAATCTCTCCTCTTCCAGCATTACGTGCTGGATACTCCAATGCATAGAGCTCTACAGAATTAGTGATTCTGTGGTTCAGAATTTTGCAGGTAAGACAGAAGAGGAAAAACCTTTTGCTTTGAGCAGATTCCCTCTCTACTTGGCTTTACTTCTAACTTAAAAAAAAAAGAGAAAGGAAGAGAAAAACAATGTGCACTGTCCGATATACAGCAACTTCATATCTAGAGATACACTACAAATTCCCAATGGCTGGGTGCAGGCAGGCCATGAATAAAACTGCAGAGCCAGCTTGAGATGCTCTTGGGTGTAACTTACAGTGAAAAACTCGGCATGCAGTGGCAGAGAGCATGGCTCAGCCATTCATTTATAACAATAGAACTAATCTTCTGTCTGCACAAGGAAAACAAATCTCCCGTTGTTAGGAATCAAAGACAAGTCCTTCAGACTCTAGGAGACATACTTAACAGTGACTAAGTGAGTTACTTCATAAGTATTCACTTTAAGACTTTCTATCCTTCTCTCAGTTTAGAGTACTTCTGTAAGCAATTGTAGTGTACCCCAAAAAAGAAAGTTTATCGACCTCCACCTGCAACAAAAATGCTTTAAAAAGGCTTTATGTGCAGCAAAGTATGCAAAATTGATCCCTTAAGTGTTTGTGAGGAATGTGATTTGAAGCCTCACCCTTCTGCAGAGTGGGTTCAGGATCTCAGAAAAACTCCTGGCAAGAGACATGAAAAAGGCTTTTTGAATTGCCTTTGCAATTCATGGCTTATGTATTCACTACATGGAAGGGAGGTGATTGGCAGCAAAGAGAAGTGCAGAAGTAAACTTGCTCTTTCCAGTGAATTCTCCTTAGTTTTCTCAAGTATTTGAGGTTTGGAAGAAACTCACTGAACTATAAATCCCACTTAAGTGTATTTTAAGCACTATTTTGCAGAACTTTAGGCAGTCATTTTTTTGACAAAGACCATGCAGATCATGGTTGACACCAATAAGTTTGGAATATTTCCACTGATTTCCACCAGCTTCACAGGCACCGACCCCAAGTTTATGATGATGTATTCTAAAGCCAAATGTGGCCCAGTAGTAAAAGTTCCCATTCCCAAAGTCAATGGCCAGTCCATTGTTCAGTGGCTCCTGGCAAAATGACAAATAAACAAACACAATCACTTTTAATTCAGTGTCTGTTTGGTTCAGCCTTATCATCCTCATAGTCTGATGTTCAAGGATGAAGCCTCATTAATATAGACAGTGTGCAGTACAGAAAAATGCACTTTATGTAAAGAAAACAGAGTCTATGCACCTTTCAGATAGACCAGTATCTATTATTTAGAAATTATTACAATAATAAACATGACCTTGCTCCCATTTCCAGACTAGCAGAGCTGTCAGACACACAGCCAGTACAATGGCAGTGCTATAGCAGTCGAACATCCAGCCTGCAGGTTAACAGGCAGCTGGGTAGCTGGGTCCACCACAGGCTGTTCTAATCTCAAATGATTAATCTCAAACAAATGGAGACTTACTAGTTTCATATTGTGTAATTCCACTTAATTAATTATATGGTGATATGAGGAAACCAGAATCAAATAAAAGGATGTCAACTTCCAAGCAAAAAATTGGCTTTCAGATTTCTACAGCTGAGACTTCACCATTAAGACAATGTACCTATGCTTCCAGAATCCACTCATACTACGTGGGGCCAGCTGGATTCAGGTGCAGATAAAAAAAAATTACACACAAAAATATGTATCTTATTTACATATATTGCTTCAGATATTTTTGGCAGTATTTCATACTCCTGTGAAACTCACTGCAGTTTGGGTTCCATTTCTAAGTTCTCCAGCTTCAAATACTGCATTTTAATTCTACTTAATGAATTAGATATGCTTTAAAGCTATAATAAACTTTTCTTGTGAAGATATTTCTGAGGCATTGAGTCACATTGCTTACTGCGAATAAAAACCACAATAATATATTTACATAAATAATTTAAAATCCAACAGCATAGAAGGTAATAAAAATATATTGCCATGATAAACCATGAAACCAGAGAACGACGTTGCTTTAATTAAAAATTACAAATACACTGCAGTAAACAACTTATTTACACATAGTTAAAAGTCTAACTATTGAATATCCTGAACTTGTTGAATCGGAAAAAGGGAAAAATACTGAAACCAATCTCTTCACACAGATAAATATTGAGAACCGTAACTGTGTTTAATTAAGATCTACTGTTAATAATGGATTTCAGAGAATAAGGTTCTTCTTTTAATTTCCCAAGGTAGAAAATGTTATTAAATTTGGCCTTTAACTTCTCATTGACATGTACACTTGAAACTTCTGATTAAAATTTCAGAGGTTGGGAAGAAGTACCCAAAATTAAACTCTTAAATCTGGCACAAAAATAACAATGATCCCTGATTAAGAAATCAAATTTCAGAAACTTCATTACTGTTCTATTAATAAATTGTTGGATTATAATTAAAATGGGGCCTGTTGGATTTCTTTCATTTTTTAATTCTAAAAAAGTTGGAAAGTGTAGAGGGAATTAAATACTTAAAAAAATAAAATAGGTTAATGAATCTAAGAAATGTGATCCAACTTGAACAGGTTTGTTTTCTTTCTGGGAGTCATCACAGTGGAACAAATGTTATTTTCCATCCAAAGGTAAGAGTTCAGTAAAGAACACCGGTTCTGTTTGCTCCTTCTTTTCTACAACCTCCATTGTCCAAAGCTCACTAGACTCATTGCAGAAATCATAGATCTGGGCATAGTTGTGAAAATCAGTGTTAACCTAGTTTTAAACAGGTATAATTTAGAATAAGATTAAACTCGATGCCTACATTATTTAGCTGGTCAATATGAGCATGCAGTTCTTGTTTCCAGGATGATGTTTCTACCTCTGCCTTGAGTTTCTTTGAAATGTTAACGTCAGTAGATCAGAGAACAGCTGACACCATGAAAGTTCACTGCTAATCCTGCGCAGACAAATAGCTAGAGCTCAAAGTACAGGCTTTTGAGTCTTACAAACGCTTGGAGTCATGTTTTTTTAGGTGTAATGCATTTTTGCCAGCTTGTTTGAGCTTTTAAATGAAATTCTCAGTCCACAAAAACACTTCAAGCTGAAGAATAAGAAAAAAAATTGCTTCAAAAGTACAGCTGTCTTTAAGAATTTTACAAAGTAAGCCATGTTTTTCAAAGAGATAAGTAATTTAAATGTGATTCAGATATGCAATGTTCAAAGAATAAATTCAATCTAGATGTGGACAATGGCACAAATGGTTTCTATACACTATTCATGGTTCTTGAATTGCATTTATGATGTTATAAGTAGTACAGTAACTAAACTTCCTGATTATAAATAATCATCAGCCCCTCCTACAAGTTTTATATAGAACACTAACTAAAAATATCCCTGCAGTTAGACATATCTCAGTTTTTGGTTGAAAATTAAAGAAAGTAGTATTACTAATTCTCTGTCCTTTTGTTTGTATCCATCTGCACATCTCCATTGCTGTATCTGACAAGCAATAGAAATTCCATAGGCTTTCCATCCATAGACACAAATTTGTGTGACCATGGTGAATGAAATAAGGAATCTTTGGAGCAAAAACTAAAACTAAGAATAAAAATGCATTCTATAAATAAATACACTTAGAAAACAAAGGGAATGACATATGCTAAGAATTATACTTTAGATAAACTGATATTTCAATGACAGAATTCAAAGATATTTTTGATAGAGAAAAACTGAAATATTCATACTCCATTAACTAGGTATTTTTGAGGTGATGCAGAGAATTGAAACTTTTAATTATCTGCCTTGCATTTTCCCTCCTTTCTTGGAGATGAGCACACTCACCTGCTTAAATTCACCCTCTCATCATTCAAATCCAAGACTGTCAGTGTGGTCCTTTGCAATGCAATGCTTACCAACATTTGTTACTGACAGAGAACATCTTCAAGATCAGTAGCTTTCTTTTTTTGTAAAACAGTACATATGTCAAACCTTCTTTAAGAAGTGCACAATCACTGCTAAATAACCCTGTGGTAGTAGAGAAATCTACCTCTATAGGACAGATTGACAGTGCACATTGTTCAGGTAAAGCTTTGAAGTCATTCTCACAAAGATGTTTATGCCCTTTTATATACATTGATATCTAGGGGAAATTAGACTCACAAATAAGAATAAAAAATTAAAACAGATCACATTTTAGAACTCTCAGATGCTGAGAAAAGCTTTCTGGAAAGTCAGTTTAGTACTAGAGAGTACTAGCAGTTGATCTTTCATTTTTCAACAAATCTAAAACCAAAAGACCGGACTTAGTTGGATCAAAATATAAAATAGTGGCACCATTTAACCTAGGTGTGCTCACTTCTTATTATATAGAGCCCAAACAACTTTAATTTAACTCTGTACTGGCAGGCAAATTCTTGGGTGCAGGAGACATACTTTCTGATGGATAAAAATTAGAGGGTTCTGCACTCACCTGATAGTCTGATGTTGCAAAGTATCTGGATCAGTGGCGTTTACTGTTAACACAACACTGCCAATAGGGATGTTTTCCTGTTTTGTCACTGTCATTGGGTTTGGGTGAAAAACTGGGCCTTCATTCACATCCTCAACAGTGATCTGAACTGTCGCTGTGGAACTGGGGCCGTAGGCTATGTCTGGAATCAGCGGGTCTTCATTTTCTACTTTGATCAGCAGCGTGTGAAATGCCGAAATCTCATAGTCCAAAGGCTGTAAAACATATCATAAAATCAGAGTGCAAGGTGCAGAGACAGTATTTAACACTTTTTCCTTGTACCCTATTACAAACTTGCAGAAGATAGTAGAATGAGCCAGAAAGAGACAACAGCATTCATTGCATCTAATACTTTCTCAGAGTTTAGCATTAGACATAACAGCAGTTATAAAGTGCATTGAAGATAACAAACATAATGGACTTAATGAAAGATGGAGATGTCCCTCTATCCAAGAGTGTATACTTTTTCAGCATACCTCATACATACAATTTAATTCTCATATATACATGCTTATTTATAATGTAATATGCATTAGCAAACAAATCAGTCATACTTAGCAGCTACTTATAAGTAACATAAGGCAACTTTACCAACATCTACCTTGAAATCAAAAGCACTGCCATGGAAATACATACCATTTGTCTAAGAACTGACATGCCTCTTCTGAAGTCAAACAGAGAAAATTCTGGTACAGGCAGCAAATAGGGCCTTTTTTTTTTTTTTTTTTTTAAAATATTATCTTCATACAAAGACAGGCAATACATTTTTTTCATGAGACTTTAGAAACATGGGACCAAAGACAGATTACCAGTTCAGTTTGAAACCACATCCCTTACTGCCCTGGTATTTGCATCTGTGTTTTCTAACTGAGAACAAAATGTGGCCCTTGAATTCTAATTGTATCCTCAGTCACAAAGAAAACTTTCTTGTAAAGTCTCACTATTAATTGTGTTGCTTTCCGAAAAATTAGCTGTTATTTAAGCACAACAGCAATACAGTTATCAACAGGCAGGTCCCTATGAGTAAAGAAGTAAGGTTACGGTGACAGAAGAAGGGGTTGTTTGGACACGGGCTGGTAGCCACCTGTATGTTTTTGGGTAACTTATCCTTGCCAGGCTTTCTCTTATGCAGTAAATCTAGTGTGTAGACTTTTACAGTAATAATACAGTACAACAGCAATTGTTCTTACTTTGACAACAGAGAGCATTCCCTCATTAGTCTGGGGATTGGTATGGATTTCAAAACTCTGCCCTGGATTTCCATTAATAATGGTGTAGACAGCTCTCCATGCTCCAGTGGCTGGGTCATCTCGGTCACCAACAGTTAAGTTTACTATTACACCTGTGACTCCTTCCTTTACTGTGGCTTGAAACTAGAAAGAAAACAGAGGAAATTGTTACTGTTTTCAATTAATGACCACACACACACACACACACAGAATATCCAAGCCAGCATTAATTATTTAACACAACAGGAGAAAGATGCAATCATTGACTGAAACTGAATGTTATAGGCTCTAAATAATACATTCTCACTCATAAAATATAAGGTAGCACTTACAGCTGCTCTCCATTTAATAGATGGCAGATAAGCAGCAGTGTGATAGGAATCAAGCTTTGGAAGATTCTGATCACAAGAAGACAGTTCATCTCATATTCCTGGAAAACTGAATCTTGAAAATATATACAGTATTGCATAGGTGCATATGCTATCAGAAAGGGGACTATACATATAGCTAAGCAGAAGAGGAAGATGACTTACACAGCCCATTCTTGCCCTTGAATGTACTACTATTTACAAATAATCCACTTTTCCATTTCAGACTATTATTTTCAGAAATTACCCCACTCATATTAAATTTTCTCTACACTGTTATCAATACATAAAACATTTTTCACAAAAAGTGTACCCATACCATTTTTAGAGGGATTGTTCTAAGAGACTCAAAAATAATTTGGCTTCATGCTATCACTTTTTCTGCATAGCTAAAAGTCAGTGTTACTTTCTTTTTCCAGTGGAAGAATTTTTCATGACCTCGAGAAGTTTGTTGCACTACCAGAATATTCAGTTAGCAAAACCCTATGAGAAAATTCTAATTTACTATCCAGACAAACAGTGTACAACATCATTCTTATTTATGTAGGAAAAACATTGAGCAAACCACTGGAAACACTTGTAAGGGTCACACTTAATAACACTCCTCAATTTTCAAGGCTGATGTGCTAAAAGCACTGTATGTAAGAGTGATAAGATAATACCTGCTTTATAGGTGGACAAACCAGAATGATAACATACCTAATCCTGAGAAGTGCTGAACATCAGCAATGCCATTATAGATCACTAGGAAATTTTAGCATTTCTAGGGATTAAAGCTTCAAAAGTCTAAAATTACAAACTTTAATGACACAAATAGGCTTTGTCATACGTGCACTGCTTAAAAGCTGCATCGTCAGTGATAATATATCACTCAAGGCCAAAAGTCACCCAAGTGGCTTCAAGACCTCAATAGACTAAATGTCTTTTTCCTCTGTCTTATAGACCACATGAAGTTATAACACTAGAGAAGATTTTGTGAGAATACTGAATCCAGGGAATGATATTTTATTAATATATAGATTTCACAATCTGGACAAATCGTAGGTAAAATGGATTTCCTCGTAGCAATACAGAGGAGACAACTGTGTCTTTTCCTGTATTCAGTTATCTTTTTTTCATTTTTTCCAATATATTTGACTTACATTTCCAAATCCTTTTTCAATTTAGCTGTGTAATTTGAGTGTAAGCATTCAGTTCAAGCTTTCCAGTCTCAAAGCTGATTTTATAAAAGGATGACATTAATGATTGGCTATTTCTATCTCCTTTGGTACATTTAACAAAGAATTTAAAAAATATTTTGATTTTGATAGCTAATATGTAACAGGTTGTGATTGAGCTTTGTTTCAGACAGATCATTAAGCTCATTTGCAGTTTAATTAACTCTAAATGATAATATAACAATATTTTCACTTACTTTGAAACAAATCAGAAGAAAAGCTCTATTTAAGAATCTTGGAAACAGAGGAATGATTACCAAGACTGTATTCGTTCCTGCTCAGTGAAATGATGTCATTGGAAAGCACATTTGGACACCTCTTACTCTAATTGAAAATAAGCAATTAGCCTGATTGATATTTTTGTCTTGTTTCATATTGTCTCGGCTTGAGCATGTATAAAATGAGACATCAGAAGCACAAGGGACAGAATTTTTCCCCAACAAGTGTTCAGTACCAAACAATTCCTATTTAGCTATGTAAAAAGGTGACCAGACTTCTAAGGAATCTAATTCTAAAGAATCAAACCTTTAGATTTCACTGGGCATCTGCTCCTAATTCATATTGATCCTTCTGAAAGATGTTTTCCTTAAATCACTAATCTGACTCAATTAAGTGTTTCATACTCTCTTGATAATCCTGGGAACAGTAAGACCTGTAAGGGTAAAATATTTAAAGATCTGGCTATTTTATTCAGATACAAAAACATGAAGTCAGTGAGATAAATTTATTATGCTTACCCCACCAGTGCCAGACTATGAGGGAAAAGGTTGTCATGTTGTACCAGCTAGTTAAAAAAATATTGAATGTCAGTTTAAGGGTATCTAATTCAAGGGTATCTCAGCTGGGGCTGGCTTTCTTCTGCATTCCTATTTTCTCCTTATTTAGGAAGGGCTCTCAATAGCTTCAGTTGCAGTGAGTAGTGTAGAAAGAGCACATAGACTTGCTGGGGGCATAAAATTGCAGAGCTTCTGACATCTGCAGATCAAGGAAATGACAACATCTACAGGCAAAGGCTGTGCCAAGCCAAATAATTCCAAGCATAGTGGTACACTTCTAGCATTCTTTGCATTTTAGAAATGACTATATAAACACAGAGGGTTTTTGAAGCTGTCTGGAACATTAGACTAAAATCTGTTCAAGATGGATGAAAAAGCAGAATGATCAAATCACAGAATTGTCACATGGGTCTACTCTAAATTTATAACATGAAAAGTGTAATAAATCACAGATTTGTGATTACAAAAGACAAGAATCTACTGTGAAATACAGCGATCCAGAAAAATATAGTGTATATTAACCAGAAGGTGATCTCTTTTGCCTGTTCAATCACCTTTACCATAAAGAGTAGACTTCCAGGTATTTATAAAAAAAATGTTATATTTTTACTAGGTTCCTTTCAAAAACAAAAGTAAAGAAGGGAATTTCAAAACCAGGAATAGGAATTGGATTTGGAGATAGAAAAAAGATAACCACAGGTTCATCACATTTCAAAATGAAAGGTTTACATTCTCAAAGCAGAGTGCTTAACTGGGAGAGCGTGATTCAGTGCTCTGAAATAAAACCCCATAGAGGCTAACACAAATAATTGGATCACAAGTTAATTGATTTTACACTTTTTAAATATCTGCACATCCCCTAAGCACCACTATAAATTAAGAATAAAATAGATGAGTTCAGTACTTTATTTAAACTGCTATCATCTGGACCCATATTAAAAATAATAACTTAGAAGAGGTCAGAGTTGCATTTTGCTGGAAAGAGCACGTTCATTTACTACTACTGAGCATTTGATATGCAATGTTAACTTACTCTGTGGAATGATATGCCATATTGTCATTTATTGTGCTTGTCATGAATACAGCCTAGAAATTTTAGTAATTCTGACATATTTAGTTTTATAAACATAGGAAAAAAAGGACCTGATTCCCCTTTTTCTGTATCCAAAAGTTTATGAAATAATACAGAAAGACAACAGAATGAGTACAACTTAGAAGGAAACAATGAGTGAACAGCAGCCAGCAGTCTACGCTTAATTATTAGGTTTTTGTAGACATATGAGACTTTTAATGGGGAAATGAAAGACATTAAGGAAATAGTGGTGGATGTAGATGAAGAGTTCCTCCAAGAGTGTAAGGGTAGTTTTTGAGGAAGTACAAATAGACTTGAAAATGTAACGAGTGAGCAATGTTTGCTGTCATGAGGGACTAATGGGAAGTAGATAGTAACCACTGGACATTCACGAGAGATCACAAAGACGGTTCCACTAGGCCCTGAGGCCCCTGGGAGTGAAAACAAGCAGCTTTTATTTCTTAAAACAAAGGAGTTGGAAAAAAGAGATGGCAATACAACGAGTAAAATGTTGGAATACAGCCTATGTTAAGAGCACCCAGGATAGCTGAGACTCTTTCTGAGCAGAAGAGAGAATCTCAGTTCAGTAGGCGAACCCTACTCCTCTCTTCCCTGGATCTTGCAAGCCTACTCCAAACTACGTGCAAAGTCTGAGAAGATAAAATGAAAAATTATGGTTCTAAGCTGGCAGGAGCTTTATCTTCCTGAGTATAGGAAATTCAAGATGGCAGGTATCTACTGAGAATAATCAGGTGTGCCTCAAAGGCTAGCTAAAGGGAGAAGCCAACTGGGGAAACAAACAAATTGAATCATGGCTTAATTTTAGTAGCTGTTTCCTGGAGGAGCCAGGAGATAATATAACACTGAGCCAAATGCTCCTCCACACTGAGCTCTGTGGTGAACCAGTGGGACACTACAGTGACAGCTCTCACAGAACAGCAAAATGGCTCTGTATGGTCTGGAGAAAAAACAGCCTTGTCAGATTTCCACCATAGGGCAGATACAAGAAAAGATCACTTTTGAAAAGGTTATCACCCGAGAATCCAGGCACTAACCCCATCTCAACCTCAAACAAAACTGGAAATGGTACCTAACCTATATGAAAATTGGATTCTTATCTGGCAACCTTATTTAAAGCTTCTGTAGTGAGTCAGATTTTATTTACTTGCCTCTCAGCACAGAACAAATGAACTGAACTGCATCAGAATCACCTGAATGTCTACTGTCCAGCAACAGCATGAGCGTGCAGTAATAACCGTAATACCTTTATGAAGCCACCAAAAAACTGTCTCAAAGTGGGGTACCAATATACCCAAATTAAGGAGCTGCCACAAGCAGCAAATACAATGCAAGATAAACATGTGTGGAGTTGGTGATCATTACCCCGTGGCTCATTAAGATTCTGCATGCTGTGATTCCCAGTCAAGAACAAACAAATTAAAACTGCATGTCAGTTTGCATTTATCAGGGCAACATTTCAGTTGAAGGTATTCTGCGCTACTATCATGTGTTTATTTCCTCATCTATATATCATAAAAGACAAAAAATAATGAGACATATTAATTCACACATCTCTATTATAAATTCCCCAGAGATATTGTATTACTGTATTTGTCCTCCTCCACAGAAGTCCACTGCTTTTGCAACCGTATTTTGTCTATCTACTTTTTAGAAAATATGAAGACAAGCTTATTCAATCTCTCGCAATCTGCTGGCTCTTTGTCTGTGACTTTTACTTTGCACGCTGTCATTCAGTATGTGTGCACCTGTGTGGCCAATGTTTATTTGTTAAGGAAACAATGTATTTTCCATAGCTCTGCATCTGGAATATCTCCAAGGACAAATGAATTTTCAGAGTGATCACAAAGGTTTGTGTTCTCAAGCAATCAGGAATAAGAATCTCATAAATGTCAGTAATGGACATTTCTTGTGGAATTCACTAGGACACAAAGCCCAGCTTGCCAGGTAACAAAAAAACACATCAACTGGCGCTTGGAGCTCAGCAGCCTTCACAAACTAGGCAGGTGAAATACTAAGTGAAAATATTTAGCATAACATTTGTGCATCAAACAAAGTGATGCTGATGATTCTCCAGTCACCTTTCATCTCAGCATGATGACCAAGTGTGCTGGCCTGCTCTCCTGGGCCCCTGCAGTGCTGGAAAACACAGAGGACCTGACCAACTGCAGTTTATACCAAACTTTCCACATGAACAATTTAATTGCCAATTTTGTGGTCAGAGCAAATTGTAACTTGGTATTACATTCTCCCTAATCTCCTCTACAGGTTTTGAAGGTATTTTCCATCTTAAAACTGTGCATACACTTTACTATATGGACACAAATAGCTGCTGTATTTCATTACAGGGAGCCCTGTATTAACGTAATGGCTTAAGTTGATGTAAGCTGTACATGAAGCAACATATGAAGCACTTTGGAAGCCATTTAGATGAAAGATCCTATGTAAATGCAAAGCATTATCATAGTATGACAAGGACTTGACAGTGTAAACTACATGCAAAACAAATTAAAGCTGTGAGTCACCTAAACAGTCTTCAGTAATGTCATTGTCTTACTGACATAATGCTGGCTCGTTAGGCACTATAGTCTTTCTTAACTTAAAGTGATTCTTTCACCTTATTCTATATTTTTTCTAAGTGCATAATATTCTTCCATCTCCCTAGTGAAACAACAGAAAGAACTCAATTGTAGCTTAGAAAAAAAATCTCACTGAATATATTAAATTGACCATAATAATTCTGGATGCATTTTCAATTTTTAACTTTTGAATGAATTTCAGAGGCTATATATTGTAAATGGTTTGTGATCTTTCAAGACAGTTGCCAGTTACTTTACAAAATGAAAGTACAGCTCCATGATGGAAAACTGATTATTTTTGTCCACTCTGTGCTGCAACCTGCAACAACAGCAACAAATCTAAAAGATTAATTAGCTAAATGGAAGGCCAAATATTAAATTCTGCTCTCTGTAACATGGCTACAATTTCTGCAGGCTCTATAAATTTGTGCTTTTTTATTGAAAATCACAAAGACTCTTAATATCACCAATGATCTTTAAGGTCCCTTCCAACACACGCCATTCTATGATTCTATAATATCAATCACAAATAATAAAAAAAAAAAAAGCAAGGGGAGTTTCCACATGACTCCATCTTGTTTTGCTGCTCATCAGTCTGCTTGGAAAAGTTCTGCTAAGGAGTACTAGTAATGCAACAAAAAGAAACAAGAAAGTATGAATCAGGCTATTTCCCCATGCTCCAGGTACAAGTCTCTCTGTGAACATCTTCTATTGTGATGAAGCGAAGCTATCTCTGGGATTCAGTGGGAATACTTCAAGAGCTCTTTAGGTATTAAGATTCATGGTTGAGTAAGGCAGGGACAGAATGCAAAAATAACAGGGTAAAATGGATGGATGGATGGATGGATGGATGGATGGATGGATGGATGGATGGATGGATGGGTAACCTGCTGTGTGCTACAAGACTTGCCTGTAAAGTTGCCAGAGTGGCAATGCAACAGTCCTCCTATCCCTTTTGCAGAAAAATCTTAGAAAACTTTGGGAATTCTACAGAGTAAGATCCTCATAAGATTCAGTAATGAATTTAAAGAACTTTCCTTTCTGCTTCTTTTCCCACAGAAGTGCTGAAACCCCATTCAGAGCTGATGATGTATTCCTATCCTCTCATTTATGTGCTTGTGGAAGACTAAAAAGCCATTCAGGGACTGCAAATAAGTGATGGTGAAGGATGCCTGAAAATAGGTGCTTATTTTGAATTGTTTTGAAAACTTTTGTCTTCACTAGACCAACTCTTTCTCAGCCCAGTTCATGGCCTCACTGAGTGAAGGCAAAAAGATAATTCTAACATGTACTAATCATATGTTGAATGCCAGCTTCAAAGCCTGTTGCCTTCAGGGTGTACATCAAATGTAGTACAGTTGAAGATTCAGAAGGAAGATAAACACCTCTTTTTTTTTTTTTTTTTTCAGAATACATAAATAATTTAGAAAGCATTCTTTTTTTTGTTTTGTTTTGTTTTTTGTTTTCCACCTATAAATGCAAGCTACATTCAACTATTTCTAGAGTAAATGAAGTACTCACAAATACAATGGATGCTTCTAGAATGGTGGTCATAGCACAGAAAAACAAATACTCTTTCTCCAGGTGGGCAGAAAACAGTAAAAGGTCACTACAATATTTACTACACTTAGAGTACTTTTGAGAAAAACTCAAAGAAATAATAATGTTCTCTTATCTATCATTTTTTTTTCCTTACAGGTAGAACAAAACTGATGTTTAAAACAACAGCATCATAGAAAATTATGATCTGACTAAGCCTGAAAGAGCAAACTACACCTATTCACCTGTTAGAGCGTCAGTGTTGCCTAGGGATCAGAGATCTCTGCTTTTCACATTTATGAGACCACTTGCGCTGTATTCAGCCAATCCAGCTACGTATTATTTTCTCCTCAGTGCACTTCCCATCAAAAGTAGTGTTAAGCCTGTCTTCTTTCTAAGATGCTGGATGTCTTCTTTAAATAGAAGGAACTTTAAATAGAATAGACTTAGCTGGATTTTCCTTTCTTTTTCAGTCACTGCATTTTAGGAGCAGAAAGGTTTTACAGGCTTTTCCCTCCATCAATCCATTCAGTTCTCACGCTAACGATGGTCACAAGGGAAGGGAAGGAGGTCTTCTTTTATGCTTAGCAGAGACTTTTTCATATCCAAACCAACTTTTCTGATGCTGAAGATTAACATCTGAACTTATATGGCTGAGCTTACTGATACTGCCTTACTAACAGAAAAAAAGTGTGGAAGCCACCTACTCACATTACAAGGACTATACACAAACTTCTACTCCACTAAGACTGTTTCACTTGTCAGTCTCAATTATAGGTGGGATGGGATGATTTGCTCCATGGGTCAGAATCATAAGCAACAAATTCCTCCTACTGGTTCCCAGACTAAGTCACGTTTTTTGGGTTTATCTGGATGTGGAATGGGTTCAGAAAATATGTCCTCTTAATTGCTGAAGTTGCTATCTGTACATGTAGGCTCCTTAACAGCAGGACAGAGACAGACAAGTTCACTTCTCTGTGAACATCAAAGTAGTAGATAAAAGGGGAATTTTATCACACCAGAAAGATGGTTTTAATAGCATTGACTTTAACAGGCATATGCAGAGCCCAGTCAATTTGCTATAAAGTCTGGGAGATTTAGAAGACTGAAAAGTAGATGAAACCACTCTAGTGGCTTTAGTCTCCTCCTAGGTATAAATAAATGCAATGTGGCCTCTGTACTGATGGGGAGGGAGCTGGGTAGTGACAATGGCTTCAGTAGATGAAAGCTACTGATGATTTAAAAATTATTGTCATGCTCATATTTAGGAAGTAAAGAAGGGCATTTTGCAACTTCTCTATAGGAAGGGCAATTTCCAGGATTTCTTTTCATACATGTATGAAAACTATATTTTAGTGCTATACAAAAGCAAACTAATGGAAGAAGTTAAAAAAAGTATTTTAAATAGGTCAAAGAACAAAAATTTCCTAGGTAAAATTCTAGAGAGATCTTGTTCAACTACATAACTACTACTACAGTTATGAATGAAAGTTTTGTGACATCGTACTTTCACAATTTATTACATTTTTATTTTTTCAAACACAAATCTGTTACTCCCCGATTCTATTATTTGAGGACTTAGCAATGAATAAGATATTCCTGAATACTTTACCAAACGCACTCTTAGAACTGACATGAACTATGACAGTGCATAGATTTAATGAAAAATAAAATGACATGAAATCCATTCTAATAAGCAAGGGTTCATACATGCCTTGATAGGAAGAAAGAAAAAAGGAAAAGTAAAAAGCCCATTAAGATGATGCTCCTCTTGCTCAGGAAATCATTACATAAATGGTGTAACCTGTTCTGGGAGTGATTTTTTTGTGTGTTTCTCCTGCCTTACATGAACACCAAATAGAAAATGCATTCACAATTTTTTGAATGCTTATAATCTAATTAAAGTGAATTCTGTAATGCTGTTGGCTGTTTTAAATACTTGACCACACACGTTTTGGGTGGTCATCTCCAGTGATTCAGTATCAATAGCGACAACTTTAAGTTGAGCACTGTTTTCTCAAAAAGCATCAATTCTAGATTTAAAGAACCTAAGTGATAAGCAATCCAATTGGATTACTGAATAGTAGATGGAACAGAGTCATAATTTAGCAGTACTTCCAAATAAGATTGCACTGTCCAAGGAAATCACAGATTAACATGGGGTTTTTCAAATCCTTTATACACTTTTCAAAACACTGAAAACACTCTTTATTTTGGCACCTTAATATTGCAAGACTGAAACATATTCTTACAAGGTTAAGAAACCAACATTTATTTGCAGACAGTTCAAAACTACAGTGTAAACTTTCTCAATGGCAGAATCTTTGGGTTCTTTGATAAAAAGAAGCATATACATCCAATCTTGCTTTTTCTGCCCTAAGAGGACATTGCTTCCAAAGAAGATAGTTATTCACTGTGCCAGTTTACAGCTGATCACAACCCATGCTGCCAACAACAGATGTTTTGTCAGTGGTTAAGCTTCTTCACATGGTCTTTGGTGAGCAGTGCCTAGCAGTACCATTCAAAGCATTAACTTGTATCTCTAGAATATTTTAGCAATGAATTTCATCAATTCCCTAAACTTCTGGCATTTTAGGTTGTGCCAACTGATGGGGATGAGATGCCCTAGATTTACAAGCCCCTCCAGCTGAGAGCTGTCTGAAGTTAGCTCAGTTTGAAAACTCTTTTTCGGAAGCAGATAAGAACTGTGCAAGGTTTCACGCTGTTCCAGTGGAGGCAGGAGGTACAGATGGAAGTGTACAGGCAGTGTTATCTGTAGCGATGCAGAATTTGCCTGAATTTTAAAAATTAAATCTCTAGCCAGCATTTTGTTTTCTATGGAAAACTGGGCAGAGAAAGAAGAAATTGGGCTGAACGCTCCATATTTCAATCTATCTGAATACAGTAAGTCTTCCAAGTCTGCTGACAAAGTGATGAATGAAGTCTACTGCACGTAGTTTCTTCTACTAGATATATATATTTTTTTTTCTCAAATTATCTAGCCTACATCCTGTTTGTATAACATTCATTGAGCATAAATATTACTGCTATATCAAAAAGCTATGATACAAGAAGAATCGTTTAGAGATCATAGACACAGGTGAACTTTCATGATTAATGGTCTCTTTCCTTTTCTGTTTTCCTTCCATAGCAGAAAAATCTTTATCATCTCTTCAGCATCCAGGTAAGCATAGCACTCTCATTACCCTGATAGGGGAAAATGAGGTCCTGGGGTCTCCAACCCTATTAGCACAGAAAAATTCTTTAATCAAGGTCAAGAAGAAAGAATAATAGAAATAAATGCAACCTATTTGACTAATGACTATGGAGTGATCTGAGCCTCCCCACATAGCATTGTGATGGGAGGTTTCAAAAGGCAGTTTGAGAGGAGTTCACTCACAGCTGGGGTGGTCTGCTTTGAAAACACGTGAGATGTAAGTGTATATTGAGACATACAGTGCTGAACAGTGGTTGAAGCATGGAGCAATAAAGGTATGGTTTGGCATTGCACAGACATGGAAAAGGTCAAGAAAAAAGCAAAGGAATGCCTTAAGGATACCCATAGTCTCCATTTCCCACTGCCCAGCTCCTTTTGCCGATACTCATTTCATCTTTTCTTGAAAGAAAAATATTTGTAATAAAGGAAAATGAAACATTCCTTTTGTAAGTGTCCATTGTGTGCTTATTTCCTGTCTAGAATGTCGCAGAGGGAACATTCAGGGCGATTTCATTTTCTCACCTGTAATTTATGTTTTCCTAACCATACATTCACTGGACACACAGCCTTCTTGAACACAAACACCACTGCAGCCTCAGCTGGATATGTTTTGCTATAAATAGATAAATATCCATTTGGTCCTTTTTATTAATAGGAAGGATGAAGAATGAACTCAGGATTTTTATATATCCTGATATTAAATTCTCTCGGAGCTATGTGGAGAACATGAATGACTGCAAGCTTGATGGCAGTGCTCCTCAGTTTATGTATCTGAGGGCCAAGAATTAGGAGGGAGGTCAAGACAGGCCAAGGCACTACGCTCATGCTTTGCACGGAAAGATGTGTGTGCTCACCATGAAGTCTATACTCAATGAATCAAATCTGTCAGATCTACCTTGTACAGACTGCAGAGATTACTTGAACATGAACAGCAAATGTGGCCTGTCCCAGTGGTACATCAAGGTTATTGTACCTGTGAAAACCATCACTGTAATATGTTGCTGGAAGGTGAGAAGCATCATGCCTAGCACAAATGTACTCCATGGTCAGTCTGGGTAGGAGCAGAAAGTCCAATGCACCTATGCAGCAAGTAATCACTAGAGCTGACTCTTGCTGGGCCATCCAGAATTCATACAGTTCCCCATCATGGTCACAGCTAACGCTGTTGTAAGCTTGGAAATCCTTGAGCAGCAGCTTAGTGCTCCAATTCCAAGCAGACCAAATTTCTCATGCAAATAAAGGCAGTTCCCAGGAAATACAGGTGACACCAGTAAGATAAATAAGCAGTTGGTATTATCATTGGTTTATATCAAAAAAGCTTTTCCACAGAGTTGAAAGCTTATTAAATCAGGATATGTATGAAGAAAATTAGTTTATTAAGAAATTGTGCTATTCCTCTCTCTTAAGACTGCTTCCCCTTCTTCTGTAGCGAATCTCTACATAATATGCTAATACATCTGCATCAAAATTGCCACACTGAGCTCTTCACAAGGAGAGCAAGCAAGTACACTAGTGATTAATTGGATCCTAACACACATTTCTACCTACAGATTTTTCAACTGAGCTTGCCAGTTCTAGGGGAAATCATTTTAAGGGACAATAAATATCACTTTATTTCTATACACAGCAGTGTGATACACTGTAAGCTGCCACCCTTTCTCCCCTTGGAAGGGAGAAAATGCTGTGCTTGCAGGTAGCTTGAAATATACTATTTCTTGCTTCTGAGTAAGCTCATAATTAGAGTAGAAACTTGAGGAACAATTTCAATGGAGCTGTAAACTCTAACAGGAGGAAAAAATCTATTTGAGGTTAGAACAAAATCTTTTTTAATCTGGCTAATGCTACTTTTGTGCTGATGCTGATCATTACATTTATTACAAAACTGTGGGATATTCCAAAGTGTTGACATCTGACTTCACTTACTAGAAAAGCAATCACTTTCAGATCTTCAACTTGGTGATTAATATGGAGATACCTAATTTTTAGTGAATTAAACCATGTTGTATCAATTTGGTGGTCTTTAGGATTTATAATCAAAACCTGATGACATCTGATTAATGCCAGCATAGGCTCCCTGAACCTTACAATATTCTTATTCCTTTGGAGCTCAGATCACAGCAGGCTGATTGCCCCCCTGATTATCCTGAGTAACTGGGGTCAGAGGTTAGCTAGCACCACAGAACACATTTAATTCAATCAATTCAGTTACTGAAGCAGTTGGGGGAAAAAAAAAATCCAATTGCTGTAATACTGCATTAGAAAATTTGCCCAGGATTTCTGTGCTCCAAATGATGAGCATTTTTGCTTAATTTCTAATTTAATATTCTGCTGGGGTTTGCAACTTCAATTACTCATGATAGTTTCACTCATAAAGTCAGAAGCATTGAGCTTGGATTGGGAAAAGAAAACCAGAGGAAGAAGAGCTGCCTGTATTAACCTGTATAATAACCTTTCTCACAGACACACACACACACACCTGGTTACACACTCTAGTGGTGGCTCAGAAAAGTCTTGGCTGTCTCCTTTTGTCCCTCTTGCCACTGCCAGATTTTAGCTCTTTTACTTTTGGTAGATTTTTAATATTGTTTAGCTGAGTACCACTTCCTTTGTCTCATAAGCAAAGCGACTTTGATCACTTGTGATACACCACAGTCCTACATTCAGACAGCCCAGCACCCTTGTGTGTGCTCAGACGGAGTCTGGGGGAGCTCATTAAAGATACCGGCACTGAACTTCAGTCACTTCAAGCAGCAAGTACAATGTCTGGGATGAAATATAAAAGAAGACCTCTTACTACTCCCTGAAAGCCTCAAGGCACTTCTCACATGAATACAAATGCCCAGCAGCTCAGTTTGACTCCTGCTAGTTAGTTTTGCATCCTATATAACAATCCCGCGTCTGCTGATACACAGATATTCTTCATTGTGAGTCCTGAGGCTACTGCCACAGCCACTGACCCTGCCTTCTGACCCAGAGATGTGCTGCTTATCGCAGTTTCAGTGGACTAATGATGATGAAGAGCTTTTCATTACTCTTCAAAATGAGTCAGTGCACATCACTCACTTCCACATCAATTAAGACATGGGGCCATGGTTGTACAAAGTTTGCACCAGTCACAATACTTAAACTTCTTTCTGACGTATATATGTGGGACTCAAGTGCTGTTCCAATCATTAATTGCTAAGTGCAGCCTAGAAAACACAAAATGACATAGTAACTGTAATATGGTATTGCCACTTCTAGTAACTGGTTATGTTTTGAGTTTGCAAGGCCTCAAACCTCAGGATGGAGGTCTGTCAGCCTTGCTCTGCCTGAACTGTCCTTGACCTGCCTGCAGCTTTGTTTTATTTGGTTTCCCTCTAACAATATTTGTCTATTTTTTTTTTTTTTTACTCTTTTATCTTTGTATAGTACTGCCAGTTTCATAACCCTCACACAATGATGTAGCACAGAGAAATAGAAACCTTGAGAAATGGTGACCCAGGATGCAGTACAGGGAAGTACAGTCACAGGATAACAGGACATGAAACACAGACTTGACACTGGAGACCTCATGGCTACAAACAGCTCGCCAGTGTTGAGTTAAAGAAATGCAGACGTGGAGCTGGACAAAACCGATTTTAGGGGCAACAAATAAAAAGTATCTAAAAAATTTAAAAGACATAATATACAGTAAATTTGGATGTAACGTGGAGCTTCAGAACAATGAAGAAAGAGCAACATGTAAAAGAATGTTAGCAAATACATAAAAATGACCCCAACTGATCCCAAAGAGAGGAAGAAGAAATGATCAACATGAGCATCACACTTGTCCTGGCAAAGGACTCCAGCAAAAATGCTGACAACTTGCCATAACACCCCTACCACAAACACTGGAATGAAACCACCAACTTTACAACCCAGAGGAACCAGGAAATGGTGAGAATAACAGCAGGAAAAGGGGTAGAAGCTAAGAAGGATTGTGTACAACAATTTTATAACTATCATTTTACCATTATTGAATTTTTTTCCGAATAGATTTTTTTTTTCCTTGCAATAATTCATTCTGGATTAATAATGATTCTTAGATTAGGATGGACTTGTATTAGTTTTCAATTTTACTAAAAATAAATTATTGTCTTTATGTATAAGATGGGCTTCCCCTTTGCCTATCAACAAGATATTAAGTATAACACTACAACACCAGAGATAGCCATTATTTCCAATGCTTTATAAACTAAAGCAACTTTCCTGAGTAGAATTCTTTAAAAAAAGAAACGAAGTCTTACACCTCCATTTTCCCTGCAAGCAGCTGAAAGTTGCAACTTTAATCTTCTGCTTGCCCACAGAGCGGATCCATTTTCTCTGTGTTCCTTCGGGATTCTTTGGAATGAAAAATGCTATATGGTTATAAAACATTCTCTTAATGAAAATCGCTCTGAACTAACTCTGGAATTGATGAATCTCCTCCTAAGCCCCTGTGTACATTTGCCCACGGCACAATGTCTGACACAGCTGTCAGATTCCTGTACCTTAAAAGAAACCCAAAATAGAGACTGCAGGATAATTGCAGGTCAGAAGTAAGGTGTATTAGCAGAGATGTGGAGGAGATCACAGTGTGCCTGAATGGGGCATAAAGCTCCCTAACCAGTGCTTATAGACTCTCATTTGTGTATGAAATATCCTCAGTCTGTTCTATAACAAAACAAAACAAAAAAACAAATAAAAAGAAAACACTCAAATGATATAATCAAATTCTCCATATTAAGCACAAAACCACATGTATAGAAGAAAACAAACAGCAGCAAAACTCCAACACATCAAAATGCTCAAAATATATACACTCCTCTCCTGTGGTGAGGGTGAAAGAAGAGGAAACCACATATAGCAGATGTTAGTTTTGTCACTTACTCTGCTATTGGAAAAGAATTGTGGATGATAAAGGCAATTTAATGTTCCAAAACCAGCAAAATTGTGTTGAGATGTGTCAGGAGTAGTACCGTGTGCAAGACAGAGGCAGGAATTCTTCCATCTGCTCAGCACTGGGGCGCCCCAGCTGTATTATAGCACCCGATTCCTGCCCACAGCATGGAAGGCAAGGAGTGATGGGAGAGGCAGATGTCTAAAGCTCATGGTCTTGAACAAATCTGCACAGTAAATGTAGAGGGCTGTTGTAGATAAAAGGACTGTCTATGCATCACCTTCATAGTGGACAAGGAGAAGAAGTGATGGGCATCAGTGGAGACAAGGAAAATTCTCATCAGAGATGAGGCGAAACTTGCTACTAACAGGATAGCTGAAGTACTGTTGTAGATTGCTGGGAGATCACAAAAAATATCTTCAAAGCTTTTAAAGACAAAATAAGCAAGTACTGGAAATTATACAAATAGGTGGGAGACACCTGAGGATATCTTGAGAACCCTTCCCCTGCAGATTCCATGATAAGCCCAAATCCCAGAATCTATACAGAACAGAAAGGGGAACTAAACACTTTCACATAGTTTTCTAACACTTTTAAGGTCTGTGGTGTTCATTAACTTCCATGAAGCTCACTGGATGCTAATTTTTTTTTTTTTCTGTACCCAAAAACAGGTGATAGGAAGGAGTTCCCTGAGGAGATTCCAGTCTCAAACTACCCGTCATACAAGACTCAGCAGATTTGGTGCTGACAGCTAGAGATGCAGGGTGTAACTGCAAAACCAGATTTGCCTTCCCTACTGCAGATAAAAGATGAAAATTATGCCTCTGGCTTTTGCTTTCCTAGCTGGTCATGTTCTCTTCTGGCAACAAAACATAAGGAAAGAGGAGAGGAAAATAATTATGATCTCAGCTTGGGGAAGGACTTAAAGGGAACAAGGATGGCAGAACTAGATACCCAAATTTAATTGTTTTAAGACTGTCTGCAACGTGGCCACTATAAAAAAAAAACCCACCTGTTCCAGTTACAGCTCCTTCATTATTGCTAGCGAATTAACAAATCTTTCCTAGCAGTCCCACAGTGGCAAACTGCTCCTGCCACTGCAGAGAAGGTTTCTGAAGAAAATCATGCTTTTTTACAAATCTCATCCATTACTTCATCCTTTTCCTGAATTGTCTGGCAAAGAGGTATTTAAAGGCCTGCATTTAAATTCCAGAGCGGCTATGAAATGAAGAAAGCAGATTGATTCACATTCTGTTCCACTACTTCCTTTGCCAAAGTGATTTTTATCAGAGAGAAAAAAACCCCACAATCTGAGCCTCAGAATTCTGTTGACAACTTCAAACCATCGAAAATTTTTATGGCTTGCTTACAATATAAACCCTTAGAAATAGGGTTTACAGAAGAAATGATGCCAGAACCCCTAGGGCATATTATCCACTCATTCCTCACATGCAATTAGTGCAAAATATCACCCTTGTATTGCCCACAGTCCTTGCCAACAAAGAATGGCGATAGGCTGAGAGCACACAGTCTGGGATTTTTATATTCATTTTTTTCCATGGCAACGTGTCTATTTCATGCACTTTTAAGCCTTCATAATTTTATTCCATCTAATCTCTGCATTGTCTTGGCTTTTTTTTATCACTTCCAGGGAGAACCTGCCATGCTCCTCGGCTGCCGCAAGACAAATAAAACACATCATGAGTGGTTGGGGCCAGCTGATGTGTGTTCCTTAGCTGCAAATTTCACCACAATTATACCCAACCTTCTCACCTCTCCCACTTACCAGTCACTATTTGTCCCTTCCTTGGTTTTTTTTTCCCAGCTTGTTGCTAAGAAATTGCATAGCCTCGACTAGCATTGTAAACGCCAAACAAAAAGATTAAATGCAGCTGTGTGCCACCTCACTTTGTCAGAGAAAGCAGATAGTGTCCTCAGAGTCCACCTGCCAGTCTTCAACATAGATGGCAAGGGAGTTTTCCAATCGGATCCTGGGTGTTCCAGTGCCTAGGTTTTGCTGAATAGCCTTGAAGAGATGGGATTTAAATTGTACGGAGGATATTAGTCTAAAGTGAATGAAGTGGAGAGTATACTTCTCGTTTATATCCCCGGAGTGATAAATGTGAGAGTGTAATTTTTTTTTTTTCTAAGGCAAAGAAAATGGGAAAGCAACACGGATTTCAGACACATGAGAAATAGCTTATGAATTTAGATGATAGTTCAGCAGAAATAAATTGTACATCTGTTCATTCATTTTAATAAAGCAGGGAAATGACACACTGCTGGAGACCTTTGAGAATGCTGGTATTTTTAAATTATGATCCTATAATAGTAGCATTAACATTTGTAATGCTGCCCATACTTTATGAATTTAAGAAAAATAAATTTATGGAATAAGTGAGCTTCAACCTATAGTCTGGACTCTGGGCATTTAAAAGTGAGTAAGGTGCTTCCTGATTACTTACAAATTAGTCCAGGAAAGACATTCCAATAGCTTTTATGATGTAACACAGATAACCCTCTGCATAAGCGTTGACAATACGCTTATTATTTCTGAACAAATAATTCAGATGTGCAACATGCAGCTGAATGCATTTATTTCTGCTGACTAGTACCTAGTGTTTGCATTTATAGGCAGCTACAGATTACTACTGCTCTTTGAAAGGAGTCTACAGAAACAAACCTAGATGCTTTTCTTGGCTGTACATATGCATGGAAACGTGTACTATCTTCTGCTGAATTCAGGAAGGACTATTACCTTTCTCTTGCATCTCTGATGCAAAAATGAGAAATGAAAAAGTTATGAGCTGAATACTAGTTTCATTGTTTTGTAATTTACCATTATTTACAAAAATGACAACATATTTAAGAAATGAATAAATGAGACTGCAGGGGATGTCAAATTTTAAAAGCTTTTGATTTTCCAAATTCATCGCCATGGGAAATAATAAATTAAGAGTTCAATACCAGCTGTCATGTTTCCTTTAAAAAACACTATTAGTAATATAATTAAAATTCCCTTCTAATCGATTGCATTAAAGCAATTGCTACTAAAGAGAATCTAAAACTGATTAGTTGCTCACATATTGCCTCTTTGATCAACTGAGATGATCCTCACTCAAGAAAAGGGGAAAACAGACAACTCTGAGATTACTGAAAACCAGTGAAGTTCAGCTGAAGTCAGATGTCAGAATTGGAGACCTCTTTTTGTAATCCACCCTACACTGTTTCCCACTGACATGCCAAATAAGTCAAGTGTGCATGCTTAAATATTTAATCTTCCTAAAGCAAAGACTTCCGAGAGGCTATGCTGGAACGCAATACTGCTAAAAGAGGTACCCGTCTGCTAACATTTATATCTATATCTACCAGCAAGTGAGTGTGTGTGTGTACTCTGTATTGCTCACAGTCCAGTTCCAGCAGGCAGTCCAAAAACAATCTCAACAGGCAGCCTAGGTAAACAAGACTTCTTGTAATTTGGTTCTCTCTTGAATACAGAAGAACTGAAGAAAAGAAATACCTCTGGGACACAGAAGACCCCTAGGCAAACACTTACCATTGACAGAAAACGTACAGATTTATTGATTGGAACTGCATTTTAATCGGATGGCTGGAGGAAAGAAAACAGTTCCTAGAGACTGCCAGCCAGCCCCAGCATGGGGCATGATAAAACTGTTTCTGCCGTTAATATCAGGCAATGGCTATGTAAGAGTAAAAGGACATTAAAGAGTTCAACATCTGCAGGCAAAGTTGAATTTATTTACTCATGGCTTCAATTATTATTTAAGATGGAAAACCTGAAAAGGTCAGAGCTGCTAACTTAGAAATAATGCCCTTCATTTGTCTTCAAACATACACTTTTTTTCTTAACTTAGTTCAACACTGAATAAATTAGTAGGGTACAGTGTTCTCTGTTTTCAAATGCTAGTTGTGTTATTTTCAAGTAGACAAGTACAATCAAACCAATTTTTTTTTTTTTTTAACCATATTAGAAAATGCAATTTTAGGACAATAAAACATCTGGTCCTTTTAGTTTAGGTAGGTAAACATCTGTGGGCCTGTGTTTCTATGTATATAGATATGCATATGTATAAAATCCAGATTTACATTATAGTCTAATCCTGCATTCACATCTCCATGGAACAGTCTGTTTGGATGGGAGCCACAGCTTGGATACAGGCAGCTAAGAATAACAATACTATAGATAAATCTTTTTCCTTGATATTGTTTCAGCAAAAGACAACTGTTGGTGTAGTTTTAAGCTTATTTAGCAGGATTGATTTTTCTTATGTATCTTTTGAAAGTTTCTCACATAAGTCCTTAGGTTTTTCAAACTTTTTCTGAACTAAAAGATTGCTTTCAGCCCTTTAAACTTGTTGAGGACAGCAGCACTCTCCTTACCATCAGTCTTCTAAATGAAGAAAAATCATTGATCTAAGAACATTTGACAGTGCTACATAATATATGGGCACTGCTGGCCTCAGTGACTGAAGGTGGTCAAAACAAATGAGCTGAGGAGGAGGAAATAAAGCATAAAAGAAAAAATGAGATGACGTGTGGAAGCAGACAGTGATGGTACTCGATTTATAGAAGGCAGGAAAAGAATGTACATGGACTTTTGTGAGTCATAAGCAAACAGTCAGTTTAAGTCATGAAAACAGAAAGGTGGTTCCCAAGGGAAGCAGGCAGTGAGGGGATGAAGGATTCACTGGGGGTCAGCATCAAGGAATGGAAAAAGGAAGATCTTCCTGAAATAATACTGAAAGAACAAAATCATGGGGACAGAAAGAGGATCATGAGATGACAAAGGTCAGAAACATAGCTTTTTATGAAATATCAGAAGAAGAGTTTTCCATATAAAAAGTGAGGAAAATTATGAAAATAGGAACAGAGAGAAAGGCAACGTCACACTCGGCAAAAAGGAGATAATGGATACATCACTGAAATTAGTCTTGGTAGATCTGAAGTAGGAACTAGAAACAGGAGCAGAGAGGCATTTATGGGATGCTAGATGTTCAGGCTCTGAGGGTCAAATGACAGACTCAAGGAATGTGGAGAGGAAGGAAAAATTAAAGTTAATTATTAAAATTCAGAGAAGGCTCATTAAAAGCTACTGGCTAAATAATAGGCTTGAAACAGAGAGACCAAAAGATAAGAGTTTGTCTGATTTGGGGGGTTTTGTTTTGTTTTTTTCAAAAAGAGAACGATGAAGTAAGCAGAGGGATTTTGAAGGATTATGCAAAAAGACAACGATAAATTTCAGCACTGGGTAAATTAAATATCAAGAAGACTATAGAAGGAAGTAGCTGGAAGAAATCTTCCACAATATGCAAGGAAGTGGACAAAAACATCTCTATAAAAGACGCATCAAGCTATGTAGAAGAAGAGATTAGGAGTTAGAATACAAACTCAAAAGGACGGGCCGTAGAGCAGGAAGGAAACACAGGGTGAGGTAACCACCTGGGATTCAGGGATTTTTCATAGTGGGGTCAAAGACTGGAATGGGAAAGTGAGGATAACGTCAATACTCTGTGTAATGTTGGGATTATACTTTTTCTTGTGACATATGGACTTGAAACACAGGGGAAAACATTTGTAAAAACAAATAAATATTAAGTGACTGTTAGACAGCCGGCTAGAGAAAGGGCTACCCTTTAAGCAAATAAGCAGCTGGGACTCTAAGGCAAACAAGTCCTGGAAATAAGCCAAAGTAGAAAGTACAAGGATATGAATAAATTACACTCCTGAACCATTTTCCTCAACAGAGACTATAACTGCAGAGAGTTCTGTATGAATCTCCTAATTTGTTTTTTTCTTAAATATATCAACACTGTTTTCATTCCAGTGAGTTCAAGAGACGATCAGCCCTATAGAATTTCATTGCTTTCCAAATGAGTCTCTTTCATAGGCACTTACTAACAATTTTACTTGAATAAATGTACAACTCCTTCTAGCATGTTCATTTTTATTGGTTCACTATTTTAATGTTTCAGAGCAGAAGGAAAAAAGATATTTTGTCTAAATAATCCTGACATTTTGATTAGTATGCACAGATGGTTAGCAAATTTTCTAGTAGCCAAATCAGTTTTAGTGTTGCTGACAAAAATCTTAAAATCTCACTTGTCAGTGAAGAAATTGATAAACTGATCACAAAACTCATTCCACTCTAGTGGAATGACCTAAGCAGTCATAGAACTATTATTTTTGTATGAATATACTTCAGCTTTATAAATCTCTTCTGCTCATATAAACTGCAACTATGATACCAGCTCACACATATTGTGTAATTGCTATTAAATAGGGTTTTGTCTGGTGCAAATTGAATATGTTAAGATCTATAGTGTGTTATCTTGTTTAATTCTACTTTTAAAATGGAACTCCTACTGATGCTAGAGGCATATTAACAGTGTGGGTTTCTTAACTCATGGGATTAGAGTGATATTTTGCTACACATCTAACAGTTCCTCTATTTATTACTCCTCAAATCAGCTGTGCTGTGTCCAACAAGGAGATTTATAGTTCTTGGTATTTCTGTTAAGATTCCACATGTGAGGAACTGTAACCCTTTACGTACAGAAAATGAAAGTCCCTTCAAGCCACAGAAAATTTTTGCTGTCTGAACCACAAAGGTAGTACGTGGTCATCTATTCCGCACTACCCACCTACCAATTTACATACTGTCTAGGCTGAACGAGATAATGATGATTTAGGAGCCACTCTGCAATGAATACCATGTATGGAAACCACAGTGTTTCCACACAGAACTTAGGATTTCAAGCAGTTGGATGTTACATAGGCAAATGAGGTCTCCCAATACAGAACCCAAAAGTTAATTTGAGAAAAAAGATTGATGCATTCTTCTTTCATATCTTTATCTGAAAATAATTGTGTGAAGTTTTTTTTGAAGTCTGAGTGTCACCTGCCTGCACTGAGTGTTGAAGGTGGAACTCCTTGGACAGATAAGGAGGGACAAAATGCTATAAACCACTTTTGAAGAAGAGAGAAATTAAAGGAAGTTTCCATGGAGTTCTTCCAAAGCACATTCAGAGAAGAAAAAAAAAAAAAAAATTCTCAGGTAAAATATTCCAATTTAAAAATTCACATTAAATTTAAAATCTCTAGAAAGCAATCCTAATTTTATTTGAAGGCAACTGCAAAATTGCAGCAGGAGAGAAAAAGTTTAATTGAAAAATCACATAGCCATTCCTAACAATAACTGCTAATAATTATGTTTATACAGCTTCCCTGAATAAGTGGTCCAAGACTAGGTCTGGAGACATTACACGATCTTTGTTTAGCTTGCGCTTCTCTCAAGAGCCTTTGTTTGAGCTTTCCTTCCTCTTTAATTTCTTACTTACCCAAACGTATTTGTGCTAGATGTAGTCAAAACTCTTACTGCTACTGTTTGGTTTGTAATTCAGACCTTAGTATCTATGGTAAAGTTCACACTTCATAGACCACATTGAGGAAGCATATTAACCTTCACTTCTCGTAGAAGAGAGCAATAAATTGTGGGTTTATGGCTTTTTTTTGTTGCTCACAGTGTTTGGATATTTGCTGTTAGCAGAAGCAGATGGAAGAAGTCTTCAGAGGATAGGCAGCATTGGAATGGTTTTGTGGCGAGAATTTACCAGCTGTAGTGAGAATTGCTGTTATTACCACTGAGTTGCTGCTGACCTTCCAAGCATAACCAATGGGTTACAAAGGCAAGGACTCACACAAAAGTTTTCATCAGGAATGCTCAGATCAGCTGATTATAACAAGTCAAGGAAACTAAACAAAGGGCAGGAAAGAAACACAGAAAATGAGAAAAGGGAAAAGGACTGGCAAAAATACAAGTTTACTTTGTGAGCTGACTTGGAGAGCAAGAACACTGGGAAAAAGATCAGATCTGGAGCAGCAGTGAAGTGCCTTTGTGTTCCTCCCCAATTTCACACTGCTTGAATGATCATTTCTATTCATAGAACCTTTCCTGTACTTATACAAGTGTTTCTCAGCTGCTTTCAGATTATAAAGCAGGCACTCTGTTGTTTTATGTACCACTGAAATGTGTTTATCTGGAGATTAAATAGACAACTTCATGTATTTCATGACCTTGGTGGAGAGAAACAAAGCAATGAATTCACCCCTCACAAGCAAAGATAAATGTAGAAGTCTGCTGCCTACTGCTATGCAGTGTATCCAGCTCTAATTATGTGATAAGTGGATGGACTCAGTGTTAAACATGTTTTGCAAAAGTTCTTGAACAAAGTGCTTACACTGGCTATGCTTGCTGATAGCTTGCTGAAAGCCACATGAATACAAATTATTATGCACACAGTATGAATCTGGATGAGTACAGGAAAGACTGGTCTTCCTATTTTGCACTGAACAGTCCTCTATTTCAGTCAATGCACAGAATGAGTGTATTTGTTTTTCTTTCTCTCTCTAAAATGATTTCATTCTTACTTGTAATGCTACAGCAGATTATTTGTTTTTAAGGTCATTGGTAATTCAATCCTGAGTGGTGCTCAGCATCTTCCATCACATGAGAAACCTCAAACCAGTGAATTCGGATAAGAACTGACACACAATATTGAAAAAGAAGAAAAAAAATAACAAAAAGTTAATTTCATTATCCAGATAGCCAGATTGTTTCAATAAGTCTTCCAGATGTCCTTAGTTTGGTACCACCACAACACAACTCAGAAATATTAACACACATTCTTCTTGATCACAGGCTTTTTTCCAAGTTATTTGAAAGTGCTTAGGTTTATAAGACAAGACAGACATTTGGGAACCTGACTGCACTGAGAGTCAAAGCAATCTATGCTCCTACAACCAGCTTTTTAGACTACAGTGGGAATTCTTTTTTAGCTTTGAAATCTAAAATTATTTTTTGGGGAAAAAAAAAAAGATGTCTAAATACCTATGTTATTTAGATACTTATTTAGATATTTAAATAAACTGCTTATGTGATTTTGAAAATCTGTTCTGCAGCTCATGACACCTAAGAAAACTCTGAATGCCTTAGACTTTAACATAACTGAGAGTAGTTCACCGTGAAGAAATAATACACTTAAGAGAACTTTACTCAAAATTTCAAATACGGTGTTATTTTGGCAGTGAGAACAGAATCTTCAGAGTCTTCATTTAGAAAAGAAAATATTTACCCTGTCTAGATGCTTGTTTCCTTTCACATGGATTTAATAAAAAACTTTTCATTTGACTAATAGATGCTCTCTAAACTAAATTAACAGATACTTTGCAAATGGACTGTAGTAGAAACACATGTACATCTACATCTTTGCCTTGGCTTAAACATGAAAGAACATGAGCCAGTTATGGGACAACTTGATCTCTTCTGTTTTCACCAAAACTGCTAGGTTAATATTTGTGGGAAAAAAACATGAGTATCACAGGTTTAACACAAGAGTTATTTATCTATTTTAAGAAACAGACAATACATCCTGAGTTGCAAAGTTGTCGTCTTCATGCATGGTCCTGATTATACAAGAATAAAAGATATTAAAGGCATAAGCTGTCCTCCATATCTATAAGGATAACAGAAGATATAATGATTTTAAGTTTTAGCAAGGACAATTCAGATCAGTCTATGCAGAAATTTTCATTTTTAAGATTTGTTCAGGAACAGATTGAGGAGCCTTTTGCTTTTCAGTCTCTGGATGTTTTAAGAGCAGGTGAGACAGGTATCTCATAAGGATGACAAAAGGAATAGCAGTCCTGCCTCAATCCCATTTCCTCTATTTTTCATTACCAGAGAAATTATCTTTGAATTCTGCCTTTCACATATGAAAATGTACAGAGTAATGTCTTTCATTTGTTTTCAAGGAGGTTTCTGGGCACCTGGAGCTTCAGATACATCAAGCATGTTAGTAAACTTCTACAAGAGTAGGAAGTGGAACTAAAGCTGAGTGAAAAGGTCCATGCAAATATTTATCCAGTGTAGGGGGTTTCTGAAGGATAAGATATGCTTTGGAAGCATTCCTAGATGTATTTACAGCTCTAGAAAAAACAAGGATGGCCAAAGAGCTCATCTCTGATGATCCCTGGCCATCGTGAAGCTGTTATTTATGCCAAAGTTTACTAACTGCTGTAGAAGCTTTGTCCTGCTCTGTTAAGTTTCTGTATGAATTTTTCTTTCTCTGCATGTAAATTGTCTCTCAGTCCAAAAATGGGAGCCAAATGGAAATTCTAACATGCATTTTGTTCATGTGATTTCGCTAAAATGGTTTTATCCATTCCACAAAACTATTTCTTATGACAAAGCAGTACTGGAGACAGTTTGCTCCAGTTTGGACAGGCTGCTAGAATTAAAGAGTGGTTCCCATAACATTTAGGCCATAGTAGAGCTCTGTTTCTTAACTATTAGACTAGCAATGGCTTCTCATCTGTTCAGATATCCTTGTTGCTGCTCAAGTATCTCAGCTCAGTCATCTGGCTCTCCAGCACCCAGCATGAGAGAATGGCACATGAAATGGGAAAAGGCCAACTCAGTTTGTTCTCACCACCTTGCTGAGCCAAGCTGGCAGCTCTTGCTGGTCTTCTTTTCCCTGCTCATGGCAGGGGGGTTGGAACTAGATGATCTTTAAGGTCCCTTCCAATCCTAACCATTCTATGATTCTACCTCTGTTCAGTCTGGGTTACACACTGACTTCCCTCTCAACAGGAACCCTGGCCATGCTCCTGAACTGTGTGTTAATCAAAGGACAGCACTCTTTTGCTCAATTTTGCACACAACAATGGTCCTCACTAGTGATTTCTCCAAATCAGATGTAAGGTTCTAGAGGTGGGAGTTGCAGGGGAATTGTCTGCCATTATCAGAATTGTTAATGCCCAAAGGTAGGGTCCAGCTTAGTGGCAAGACCCACAGACAAAGGAATAAGATTAACTAGGAGTCCCAAAGGGCAACATTTTCCCTGTAAGACAAAATATGAAGGACTAGATGGTGACGGTCAGATCACAGAAGAAGGGGAGGTGAGATTTATTGTTGTTTTTAAATGTGCAAACTGAATGGACAGATCTGGTCTGTGTCAGTAAGGTATGTCTAGCATGGAAAATAACAGTATCGTATCTAAGAGAGAAATTTTTGTAGAAGAAGTATGGAAAAGAGAGCCAGGAGGAACCTTAAAAGTGCTTTTAGCTCAGTATTTGGTCCTCAATATGATTTAGCCAATACCAAGAATCAAGACAGGGACTCTCAAAGCTACAAGCGTGTTTCTCAACAGCCTGAGCTGAAAAATAAATCTCTCCAGATGGTGCTCTGAAAGTCTCATATCCTCTTTGAACCGTGAGCAGACGGAGATACATATTGTACTCCAGGGGCTGTTTTACCCCAGTGGGTAGCACAACTGAATCAGAATATAGTGCTGGAAGTCATCATAAATCATGGTGACAAGCAACCTATTCACTTACAGGTCGCTATAGGAATTGATGAATCATTTATTAAAGTACACATTAGTCATTTATTACTTTTTTATAAACCATTTATCAGTAGGTATTCAAAATGCACGCAAATAATATTTTTCACTTAAGACTCACAGCACTAGTATATCTCAAACTTCAGTGTGGCGATGTTTTGTCAAATTACACAAATTTTATTCTGTTCACAGGAGTCAGCCTTTTTTATTTAACTGGAAAATTCATTTCTACAGTAATATACTCCTAAAATATAAAGTAGGAAAATTGTTTTCCCAAATCTTACTCTCCCAGTGTGACAGAATTCTTTAAATTTTACCTTGCTTTGTCCCAGAAATGGATGTAGTTGAAGGTGAGGATGGAAGTGGCAGAAAGAGGAATATTCTCAAGAATGAGACTGTTCCCTGTGCAAATGAAGTCTCTCTTTCTTAGGAGCAAGTGAGAGCACTCTGACAAGCCCCACTACTTCTCAATGTATGACTAGGGATATGCTGCTGTCCCGTATCTGTGGTGAAGGATAGATGTGAGAAAGAGGTGGACTGTAGAAAAATCACCCCCTTAAGCCACATCACTGCATTCTTCTCTCAAGTGCCTGATAGCATTTACTAAGGAAAGAAAATATATCTAATATGAAGTAAAATAAAGTATTACTAAAGAGCAGCAATGGAAGCTTCTTCCTTGTGAACAGATACTTTAAAAAGTCAGGACAGAAGCCAGAAGAGGGAGGCAAATATACTCAGTGGATCCTATTTTTGAGCTTATATTGTGCATTCAGTAACCTTATAAGACCTGAAGTAGAATTAGTTGTACTATTTTTCTGGAGGAGGAAGAGATTAATAGGTGAAATCCATACTGTCATGTTGAAACAATGTTTTTTTGTCCACTGGGTGTTAGGGAAGATCTGGGTAGAACCATCTCCACAGAAACAGGTACAAGAGAAGAATTCACCAGCTTGTGGCTTCCAGCAGGTGCTACATTGCTAGTTTTTCATCACACTTCAACCACAGTGACATTAACTATAGTCTAAAATCACTGTTTTGCAGGCATAGAACACTACAGTGGTCTATCACCAATAGTTAAAGTGACACAAGAAAATAATTTTCATTTTTCTTGATGTGCTAGGTATAAAAACAATAATCAGCACCATTAGCATTCACCCAGTTTAACTCATTCGCTTATAGTCTGAATATTCTGCAGTACACAAACCAGGTACCAGATTTTCCAGAATGACCAATTCCTACTCCTTGTATTGCTTCACTTCAAGTGATCCCTTGCTGATGAAAAAAAGTTGAGCTTAAGCTCTTAACTTGCTGGAAAGAAAATGCCAAATTGTTCTTTGCGGTACAAAATACACGTTGTATTCAGTCATAAGTCACAAAAATAATATAGTAAATTTTAAAAGTTTCTGGAAAAAAGGCCACTAACTTTACAAGTATCTCTATTTTCATTCCCTATAATTTAAATCTGGCAAAATATCCCGATCATTGTGACCTTTTAAAAGGTAGACCTTGTTACCTCACCTGGGATTTTTGGAGGAACTCTTAAAATATTGCTCTTTAGGCATTAAAGACAAAATTATTTAAACCCCTGGAGGGCACAGGGTACTGTTTGTACATCTGAGTGGATTTTTGCACTGCTCAGAGCCTATTCTGAATGGTAAGGGTGAGTATATATGTGAAACAGAACGAGGCAGATATTTTGGAGGTGTGTAGGTTGATGGGGCAATAACAACATAATTAACTGGTCTGAATCCCACAAAGAAGTATCTCATACATTAACCCATCAAAGTACCTGACACATAGTTATAACCTCAAGGGCTTAAACTATTCCTCTGAGGTTAATGGAAGTGCTGTGTTGGATCACAGCCAGGTTGCTCAGCTTCTCCTGTGATTATGCCCTGATACACCATCAGTGAATTTTTCCCTAAGCATGAAGGCCACAACTGCATCAGAACAGCATAGTGTGGTATGCAGGGGAAAAAAAATAGCAGATGGAAGAACAGATTCACTAGATAAATACCTCCTATTCCAGCAAGATCTACAACAACCCAGTAGAGGCTACTGCATAACTGCTTACAGCAACAAAGGAGCTTTTAGCCCTTTCTGAAAATATCAAATAATGCCCGTTAATGAGTATTTTGAATTGACATGTAAGGACCTGACCTCCGAGGAACAAACACAGTAAATAGGAGTACACAGAAGTGTATCACTGCTTAGGGGTAGATCCATAAACTTGTTTCTGGAGAAAAAAGAGGAAGAGACTCATCAAGTGTTGAAGGATAAAATAAATCTCCAATGGACAGAGACATGCTCATGCATGGCTGAAATTGCCTTGCACTGAGGACTCTAAGAAATATCTATTAACAAATACAAGAATTATTTGAAATATAAATATATAGAAATATTTTTCAACTTTGGATAAAGCTATGAAAAAATCGTTAAATTTCTCTCTTGGCTTTAATATTATTGAAATAATATATATCTTTATTAAGAGATATATAACAATGCATTCTACATTCTGCAAAACACCATCTAGTGCACAGTCTGGGGCACACAGTGCTGTACTTATACACTGTCCAGACTTTTGAACAAATCCAGCTCTCATAACTTCATTGGCTTTCACTGTGTCAGATCAGGAATGAATTTGGCCACTGTGCTTACACATGAAGAGAATGCATTGAAAAGTTGGATTAATCGAACTACATCAAAAGCATATGACAAATAAAGATAGAGGTATTTTAGGTAGAAATTATACTGTCATAATAAAACACAAGCTAGTAAATAAAAGGGGAAAAAAGCGTTGAGAGAAAGTATCTTTAAAGAGAAGGAAGACAGCTGGGAAAACATGTCAATACTATAAAAGCCCAACCCTAAAGCAGCCAATCTCAAAGTAAAGAAAAGATGCACTCTGAAATCAAACCTTCAGATTTACTGAATTTGAGCTTTCTACTTCAAAAGTCATCTTGTAGAATATGTTTTTCTAGTTTCTATGTTTCTTTCAAGTCTTCTTCAATCCAATAGTACTGCAGCATGTATATGCAACTGGTCTATAAATATTTTAAGCAGTGAACCAAATAAAGTGGCATTAGTTCTATTAATAGACACTCGCCCTCCTCCTACACTACTTACTTTAAATAAAACATATGTTTCTAAAGGGGTCTAACACCATACATCTAAAGACTGATTCTTCCTGCCTTATTCATGGAATAAGAATAAAACTTAATAAGAGAGAGGGGAGATTTCTTAGATCATTAACATCTCTAAATAGTGGTAGGTTCAAAACCATGTCACAATATTAAAAAAAGAGAAGTCTCTCTAGGAAAATCTGTACATCATCTAAGGTGCAATAAAGACGTGTAAGATCAGACTTTTCAAAGAAAGCTACATAATGCTGTCTCTTCACACTTGTTATTGTATTTCTATACTGAAACCACTAGACTTTCAAGGTTACAGAGAACCTTTTACTATCACTGATTCAACTGAATTAATAACCATTTCTGAATTTCCACAGAAACAGACACTAACAGTACATTCGGGGCTAAACAGATGCCCAAGTTGTTTAATATGCTTACCAAACTATTAGGTCAAACAAGATATATAACTATAAAATGTTTTCTTCAAAAGAAATAATCTTAAAGTTTGGAAATTCAAGTAGGTAGGAGTCTGAATGACATGAATTGCTATCAACACTGCTTAATAAAATTCCTATTTCTAAATACACTGAGTTGTCCTTATACATTGTTATGTTCCAGAGGACTAAAGACCCACAATGTTTTAAACATATTCTAACTATTGGTTGTCAGAAAACAGTTTTCAGAACATGAAAAGCATAATCTAAAGGGTAATTCTAAGGGGATTAATAGTTTGATCAAAACCACTTATTTATCAGCTATGTACTTGAAAGGTTTGGATCAGCCTCTCTGGTACTTTTAAGGTGACTAAAATGCTTTTGCCAAAGCATTTTACTTAAGTAATTATATCTATTGCCACTGATTAGTGAGAACTAATATTCCTGTTGGCAAAATGTCATTGTTTCTGATTTCTTATTCCCTTTTTTTTAAACCTCCTCTATCCTTTTTTAATCTGGTTATCCAGTTGCATTTATAAAAGACATAATTATTCAAGTACAATTGCAGTCATTTGTTTCAAAATAATATGTTGTCAAACTGCTAAAATTAGTCCAGAAAAAAAAAATACAAAAGGTAAAAACATACCTTAAGGAGAAAACCAAGACTTTTCTAGCAACAGGCTTTGCTGTTCTTCTTCTAAAATTACCTTAAAATCAGCATCCCTGATGCTTACTTCTTATCTTTTGGGAATACTCCTTAAAATCTGCAGAGCCTCAGGAAACTTTTACAGCAAAATCCAAACTAGCTGTTATTAGGTAAAACTTTTGACACTCTCTAATTCCCTTCAAATACGAGAGGGGGGTGGGGGGAAGTAGGGGAGGGAAGGGAGCAATATAGGAAGGGCAGGAAATTTGGTAGATGCTTTGCCTGAAACCAGAAATTTTCTGCAGCACTATTACACTCTCCTGCAGGCACTGAATACTTTTGGTTTTGTTTGGGTTTTTTTCAGACTTTTCAGCATTCTCCAGTGGAATTCAACTTGCAGAGGAAAAAAAAAAAACAAAACAAATTCCACCTGTAGGTTAACTTTAAAGCTTTTAGGACTCAAGCTTTCATTACAGAACCCCCAACACTAGCTGTCTCACAGGTGAAGTACTGAAGCCAGGACAAAACATGTTGCTTTCATCCATGTTCCTGACCACCAAAAGCCATAAGCTAGAATGAAGGCAGGAGGGAATTCTCCATTTTCACCCATGGGAGCAAAAGGAGAAAGTTACCACTAAGAAACTTAATTACAAGTTGCCAACCTGATAACCAACCTCAGAATGATATCTCTTGACATAATTTTTTTACCTTGTGGTTGCACTTTAAGTATTTTCTTCCATTAAGAAAGATTTTTATATTTAGAAAGAAGCTAATTATAATTACATGCACTGTTTTGTAGAACAGAGATGGCAAATTCTTACCTCCTTCTTGGTAAATTCTGGTGGATGGTCATTTTTGTCATCAATAAGAATAGTGGCAGTTGCTGTGCCAGTTAGTCCCACATCAAGACCACCCATATCCTTAGCTTCTATAACCAGTTCATATTTTGGGGTTTCCATAGTCTGAAAAAATAACAGAAAAGGAAAGGTTAAAAACTCCCCCACAACAGGTTATGTACTATTTTTAATTCACATTAAAATAATAAATAAAAAAAATCTAAGACTTAATTTGGCTGCTGCAATATAGCATAAAAATGGATCTGTTATCAGTGTTTTACCAAAACAGAAGCACAGCTTTCTCTGATCTTCAGCTGCTATGATGGAAACCTTATTTGGAATATAGTAGGAAGGAATACAGGTGAATATTGGTAAACAGCACATAATCTATTCTGCTATTTAAGGAGATTAGGAAAGAGGAAAGAAATTAAAATATATCTGCTCTTTAAGAGTAAGCTCTCACTTCAGTGCACCAATATTTAGCAGCTTGCTTCATCAGTGTTATGATGGGTACATAATTAAATACTAATGTCACAATCTACATATAAATTCACTTTATTTTATTAAATTGCATTCATTCTGCATATTAGCATTTAGAATGGTAATCTAAATTTGCTTCACTGTAAGAAACAAGAAAGCAGTTTTTAAAATGTGCAACAACTGCTGGTTATTGCACAAAGTAAATGTGCATAGTAACATTAACAATTTACATCTATAATACCCGATTCCTATGCCACGGTTACTTATCTGATTACCTATCTATTGCAGAAACAAACAGCACAGGTCCATGGAAAAAGCCATCCTTAATTTCCCTCCCCTGAAAGACAGTCATAACTTGGAAAAAAAAAATTGTGGCCACTGTTCTGCAATGGGAATGTGACAACATTTCTGATTCACCTCTCGCATCAGGCACGAGAGCACATCTGTTTGTAAGCTGGACAATGGGGTAGTAATATATCCCATCAAAGGGAGCTATTATCAGCATCAGAACCTGCTCCCATGGAACTCGTAGAGAATTTTTGACATGGATTTCACTGGAGACAAGACTGGGAATGTCATTAAAATTAATAACTTCCCCATTTGTATGGCTGCCTTATATGGAACCATCTGCCCAAAGACCATACTTGCTGTATCATCAACGGAGGACACAGATGGGAAAGTGCTGCAGTCACCTTTAGAACTATACAGCAAGAAGATCACGTGTGCTCAGGAATGTTTTTTTCAAAACTTCCTTAAAAAAATAAATCTGGATCTTAGAGGCAAAGCAACATAATGCTGCCTGAAAGGGTGGCTAGGGCACCACTGCTAGAGGCCTTTTATAACCTCTGACCAGCTTTAGCAGCCAACTGTGTTTACAAGAACCAAGGCTGCACACCTTTGACATCACTCATCCTATGTCCTTCACTTAACACTTTTCCAGAGAATTAACATGCAGGGAGACAATTGGTATGAAAGTCCATATAGCAACACAGCAATCTCTGCCTACCACCCATATGAAGCACATATGATGCCTTATGAAGCACAATCAAGGAAGCAGCAACACAGCAATCTCTGCCTACCACCCATACACTGCCTTATGAAGCACAATCAAGGAAGTTGAAGTGGGACTTATCCCATAGCAGAGAATATCTTGTCATTTAAAATTTTAAAAGACCTATTTCTCACATCTATCTTAGCAAAGAAACCTCTCGGGTCACACAATCTGCTCTGTAGCCAAGTGATTTGAAAGCATTCACTAAATAGTGCATTTTGCGTTTTCCTGGGTACATCACAACACCAGTCTTGGAGCGTGTGCAAGGAGATGCCAACTCCTTAGTACTTAGATCTTGAAGCATTTTTAGGCCATGAGAGAAGCAACCATATCAGTTGCTCATCAGATCAGCTATTATGAAACAATATATTTGCATGTAATATCACCAAGTCAAGCCAGAATATATATTTAGTTCTAAAACCATATGGACCACTAGAAAATCAGATGCCACTGCCACTTAGGGGATCCTAAGAAATGTACTTCCACAAGTCTTACAACATTATTCCATGAAATTCATCTCAGAAGGCAGCAAACCCAGAGCAGGATTTTGATTTATAACATCATATAAATATACACAAAGAAATATTACTGACATGTCTCTGACACAAATTCAGATTACAGAGTGGAAAAAAATTTACAGTTTTCATATATTTATTTTCTAAAATGTTTCCAATATATTAAAACCTGAATGGAACTTCTCTCCCCTCCCCTAGATGCAACTTTTTCATTATTTTCATTAGGAAGTTGTTATTATTGTATGGAAAACTTGCAAACTCATTTATCACTTCACGTTTATAAGCCTTTTTGCTTAGAAAAAGGCCCATTTTTACTCACAAATTGGCCTTTTTTTCCTCTGAAAACTGTCCCATTTTCTATTGAAAGCAAGCCCATTTATGCTAGAAATTGTGTCTACTGCAGCAGAAATTTCTGTGACACGAGTCCAATGTTTAAGCTTGCAACAAAATGTGAAAAACATTGAATTTTGAGTAGTATTTCATATCATTATGAATACTTCACACTTCCCTACTATGAAGCACTTTCTACATCTAGTTCTGTCACCAAATATTTGCTTTGTTAGAGAAAGCAACTGCTAACAGATCCAAACCCGAGAGCAGAAGCACTTTCCCATCAGATGCTCTCTCTACACTGGCAGATCGCATGGAAAGGACTTTTTAGCATTTCTCATATTTCTAAGCCCAGTTAATTCAGGCACTGGTAGCAATTATTTGTATCTGTGTGATTTATCACCCTTTGGTAAATCCTGGGACATGGTAGTGGGGATCTGTGGATGGAGTATGGGTCCCTCTTCACAGGGCTCAGGTGTTTTACCTCAGTGTGGTCTCTCCCTCCACCTGCTCCCATCTTGTGAGAAATTCGTGCTCCTGGAGGAGGGCAGTGGAGGAGAAAAGCAGCCTTCCTTCACCTTCTCCACCTCTGATACACTGTGCAGGTTAGGAATAAATGCAGCACCCACTTTTGGTAGCATTTTGGGATGCCACAGTTGCTCAGACTGTTGTCCCACCATGACCTTGCCTGGCACTAAATCCAGGCCCCTTTCCTCGCAAAGAAGTGACCCTGTCCTTGAAGCACACTCTTACAAAAACAATCCAATTAATACCATTTGGATAGAGAGATGTTAGCAGTATAAATATGTAACAGCTCTCAACAAAGTGGATCTACAGCTAAAAAGGATAATTGCTGATTTTAATAAATGAACAATCAGTCTCTGCTTGTGTGGCTTATTGTTGATCAACTGTGCCTTTGTGAAGTGTAACACTGTTGAGAGCGTTGTACAATTACAGCACGAGAATCATTCCTTTCCCCCTAAATTTTCACTCTAGTCATTTAGCCACAGCATGGGTGACACTGGCAAACTGTTTGGTTTGCCGAGGAGGTGAGCCACTGTCCTGAGCGTTTCCTTGGAACGTCTACCCACTGCCATTCTCACCAACACTCCTACAGAGGATTTCACTCCTCTGCCACCTTCACATAACTGGTTCAGCACTGGTAAGCAACGAGAGGTCAGAAAGACATTTTTTCAGATTCCAGATTCCTGACAAAGCCAGCAGGATCTAATCACAACAGAGGGAAAGAAACAGTTCAGTGCAGATACACACAGGTTGAGCAAACCAAGAGATTACTTTTAGGTAGTGCTGAATCAAAACAGATAATGATGGTTTTCTGCTGAGTTTTAATCTTTTATTTTTTTATAAGGGTACATTAAAAACTATCAGTGATGCAAGAGAACCAAGCCATGGCTAATATTTCACATCACCAGCACTAACAGTCCAAGTCTCAGTATGGGCTACCACTTGCAGGTGTAAGGCATTCATGTGCCATTTAAATTCAGCTGGAATCAACAGCATCTTCAGTACAATAGGACTGAAAATGTAAGACAGAAACAAGTGGGACTACTCACATGATTACAAGAAAGGCTCAGGACCCTTAGGTGACCACCCATATTTTCAAACTTGTTCAAGTTGTGAATTTCCAGTTACGTACGTGGACTCTCAGAGCCTTGGTATTGCTAGAACAACACATCCCCTCTCTGCAACTTCAGATGTCCGAAGTTTTTAGAAGTGTGACCAATGTATGTCCCCTTGTTTATTTACCTGGTAAGGAAGAGCAATCACTCAAGAAGTTGATGTTTTCACCAATACCTGGCTTTTTTCCATCTACCTTTAGACATTCAAATTAAGCATATACTTTTTGGAGCATCACTGCCACAGAGTCAAAGAGAATCCATTTCTGTATTTGTCTGCACTGATGATTTTAGGAACTCAGTGTTCCCCAGTGCATGTAATGACTTGATAAAGATCACAAAAAGCAGCACCAAAGTGAGGAACAGAAATCACATTCTGGCACTGTATTAAAGCAGCATATCCTAGCAGTGAATGATCAGTTGTTTATCTGGAGTCAATGACCCTGGTAACTTTTCCTTTGGTTATGGAAGCGGGTAGGAAAAAATCTATATTGCTTAACTTCCAAAGTTCAAAAATTTCAGTCAAATTTTTTATTCTAATATAAAGGAAAGCAGAATAAGTAATGCAGATCCACTAGGAAGAGCAGCATGAGAAAACTCTTGTAACAAGAACTTTCTTTTTGCCATTGACACCTGAAGAAGTTATGACTAAATCTCATCTATAAAGCATGCATATAGATCACACATGCATGAAAAGCACTTCATTCCATCTGAAAATTGAAATCCTGGTCACTGTTAGAGTCAGTCAGATACAATGTACACTGGGAAGCCTATTTATTAAATTAATGCTTTCTGGTTTTCCAATATAGCTATCTAGTTATTTTCAGGAGATAACATGTTTTCTGGAAGGATACACTATGGGGTATTTGGAAATCCATTTGTGACACTGAAGCTAAACTAAGAAGAATTTGGATCAAGGCTTAATCTTCTTTGTAACATGTGAAGATGGACTGGGTTCAGAATTTTAGGCTACTTTAGTCTTTTATTTAATCTGTAATTCAAAGATGTTTAAACAGGAGTTCTACATATTTTCTTGTAGATTTTCACACCATTATTTTTACTACCAGTATTTAAACTATATGTTGGGACTTTAAAAAGAATCATTTTGGCAAACATAATTTTTCCCTTTTTGTATTTATTCATATCATCAGCCTGCTACCAAACTCAGTATACTTTGTAGTTTCTCTTTCAGTGAATTTTAGGATCCCGCTAAGGATTTCAGGCTGTGAATCCCTGCCCCACATCAGCACCCAGCTAAAAGCTGCAGATAGGCACCAAAATCTGGAAAACAACTGGACGCCAGAAAACATCTCTTCAGTGTTTCCTCCTATCTAGGTGTTCCCCATGAAGTGCCTTTAGGTAGGTCTTCTTCAGTGCTCTCCAGCCATTGTAATACACCTATGAATTGCATGTCCAGAAAGGGGCACACATAGTGTCACAACACCCAAACCTCATTTGGTGCTTCAGTGCTTCATCTATAAAGACCTTATAAATCTGTTTATAAACCATGTATTCATGCATAATACTATATCAGTAGCGTGCTATCATATCACAGTTATTACTAATGCTTTTATAATATAATGCTAACCAGAAAGAAAAATTCTTAGGATTTAAATAATTTCAGCTCATGCAAAATAAATGCTTGTGTTCATTTAAGATGATAATTGCATATCATATGTACTGAATGTCCTATTAAGACATAATCAATGTTCTTGTTGAGTAACAATATCAACATTCAATCTAACAATGTTCCAGAGTATGCTGTCAGGATTTTGACAAATATAGAAAAAAAAAAATAAATAATGAAGCAATGTCACTATTAGCAGCTCTAACAGACATAATGCTTTTATAATTATATCAGCATTTATTTTAAATGCCAATTGCTGCTGTGTAAAAAGGGCAATATACACAGAAGCTTTGCATTCCAAGCCTGAATTACAGTTTGATGAATAAAAAAACTCAAACAATTTTGTAATGTAAATCCTCTTTAGCTCACCAATTTCCAATTTTTTATATCATAAAGGAAGGTCTACAGTCTAATCATTGTAATAATGTACTTCTGTTATGAAGAAAATCAATATCTATTTACTACCCACAGAAGACATATAGTTCATAGGTATATCTGGGAGCAAAAGGAAGACTAAATTTTCTCCTTCAGCAGTTGCTGTTAAAAAAGGAAAGAAATTGCTCCAAAGTGCTAGGATACAAATAGTTTTCCTGGACAGAGATCATAGAATCATCGAATGTTGTGAGGTGGAAGGGACCCACAAGGATCATTGGGTCCAACTCCTGCCCCTGCACAGGACAACCCCAAGATTCAGACCATGTGTCTGAGGGTCTTGTCCAAATGCTTCTGGAATCTTGTCAGGCTTGGTGCCATGAGCACCTCCCTGGGGAGCCTGTTCCAGTGCTCCACCACCCTCTGCCTCAAGAACCTTTTCCTCATGGCCAACCTCACCATCCCCTGCCACATCTTCCTGCCATTTCCCCTGCTCCTGGCATTGATGGACAAAGAGAAGAGATCAGTGCCCGCCCCCCCTCTTCCCCTTGGGAGGAAGTTCTAGACCCCCATGAGATCTCCTCTCAGTCTCCTCGTCTCCAGGCTGAACAAACCCATTGCCTTCAGCCTCTTGTCATACGGCTTCCCCTCTAAACCCTTCACCAATTTTGTGGCTCTTTGATGAGATATTTCCCATCAAGAGGAAATCTGTACCTATTTGATATAGAGGATGTATAGGATCAAGACGTTAATTCTCCATAATGCAGAAATAATTATAGGCCTGATATACATGGATATGTTTATTATATTTTACATGGAAATATAGGAACTGGAGGTGTATGTTTACAATATTTTGTGTAAAATTATCAGTTTTGACTTGCAAATTAGGATTTAGAGTTGTCAATGAATTTGTAACATTTTGGAGAAGGCTGCCAACCATGACAGAGTGACAAGTGTTCCTTTGAGAAATATTAGAAATCTGCTAGCAGAGAAAAAACTATTTGTTTACTGCTCACTCACTCACTGTACAAACATGTGCATCTCAGCTCTTATATACAAGCACGACAGTATTTGTGCAGACATCACGTTTACTTAAGGGAGAATCCTTACACTGAGAATGTTATTAATATGGGAATTCTCCTTGGGTAGAGATCACCAATTTCTAGGACAGAAAAGTGATTTAAGCTCCATTTAGTCTGCGATGTTTCCATTTAAATTCTTATTGTTAGTTAGGCTACTACTAAAAATAAGCCTTGGGAAGAGAGTAAATATTTGGTATTCTAAACAAAATCCTTAATTATCATAAACTCTTTCTAACCCCTACATTGATTTTTACCAGCCAAAGATATTTCCGTGAATATATTTTTTTTGCAACAGAGTAGCATGTTGAACTACAAAAGTTACTCATCAGATACTCACAGTTTGGGAAAAGAAACATTTTCCATGTCTGCTGTGCTAGAATTATAAAGTACTACAATAAAGTTGGATAGCAATGGAGAATAAAAATCACAATGTCCCAAGGAAAATACTTGCTGCCAAATGTCATGAAATCATACTTTTCAGAAAAACAAACAAACAAACAAAACCAAGCTATGTTTCAGCTTTCCTTCCAGACCAAAGCATGTAATCTCATTTTTTTCAGGAAAAAAAAAAAAAATCAGTTTTCTTCATAATTAAACAGTACTGCAGAAACCTTTCATTCCACTGTGAAAGCATCAATTACTATGTAACTTCTCTTGCTGATTTTAGACCATTTAATCACTCTATTATTATTATTACACACTCAGAGGTGTCAGGAATACACCTACCACATGCATCTCACCTAAACTTTCTGTCAACAGCAGACAGTAGCTATAGTGAGTGTCTACGCCCCGGTACTATGTCTGAATAAAGAGAAATACATTATAGTCAATATGTAACTATAAGCCCCAATATATGCAAACATCCCCTTTGTGTTTACATGTCACCAAGACTACTGCTATGCCCTTCCACAGATTGTCCTGAGTTTAAAGAACACGTATAATCATTCTTGCTAGTTCTGAGTTTCTCTGAGCTCTGTTATGTGGTAGTCCAACTCTCTGCCTCAAAGCTCGCTGGATTACACACCTTCCCTGCAGTCACAGATGTACCCTTTAGGAGATGAAGTCTGTAATTGAGCGGGAGGTGGGTTTGGAGGCTAAGGAACATATAAGCTTCTTTTGGAGTTGTTATAAATATAATTTGGTCATGAAGTCTGCTCAGGTTGGAAAATCCTTTCCGTTATCCATATTTCTCCACAGCTCTGACTTTGCTGCCCTAACACACCTTCCCATGTGCTGCATATTCCTAATGTTAGCATTTCCCCTTTCACAGTGTTTGCACCAAAAAGAACCCTCAACCCTTCCTGTACGTGAAGAATCTAGTATTCTGCTAACCTGGTCCTTTAACATGGTACCAAAACACTGCTGAAACCATGGCACTACATTATTCCTTATTGACTATATACCTACCGGTGTTTACACTCTGATTTTTGATGCTGAACAGAAAACACTGTATGTTATTCACATTAATTAATTGCACCCAGATAAAATCTGTTGATAGAGTGGGTGGCAAATAGTTTCCCTGATGCTTAAGACTTTCCAAGCCTGAACATATTGAACACTGTAACAATGCTAATAAGCAAAACCTTCCAAGGACTTTTTCATTAAAATCAGAACATATGATCAGAAATGTTAATAGTTTGACTGATGGGTGTAGGAGCCACCATTCTCCCCAATCCTGATTAATACACTTGTGAGGGAATATTGAAACCACTATACAATCTGCCATTTTATACTTAATTATTTTTACAAAAGTAACAGTTTGTACAGAGCATATCAAAAGAGCTTTGTCTCAGAATAAATAAATGTCAGCAGCAGCACACCCAGCTGGATGAGGGAAGGTAAGATTAAGTTCTCCTGTCTGAACAGGACATTCAACCTAGTTGTCTTGGCTGCTTCAGAAAGTACTAAACCTCAAGCTAGCTGTCAGGAGTACTCAAGATAAGAACTCCCTTCTGGATTACAGATATTTATTTCAACAAAGCTTTTTTCCCCAAATCACTATGTTACTGTAACAAATGTTCATTTCGACAAATCAATATAGTTCCCCAAAAACTGCTCTCCTGTAATAGTCAATCAGCTCTATTTGCAGTATTAATTATATATTTCATTTTAACAGTCACAATTTGCAAGTCAAATAATCTGCAGACCAAAAGATATTTGCTGAAATGTTCAAATAATTTTCAGCCATTAACATATTAGAGTTGTACAATCTGTTTGCTTATAATTTATGAAGACAAAGAAGGGCAAAGTTGTTCTAATAAATTATTGGTTGCAAATTATTGAATCATTTTTAGTCTCTGCCATAGGTAGAAATGAGTCTATTTGAATCCAAAAACATAAAAGGAGAGACAAGTTTCTCCAACACAGTAACCTCCCGTGGTTATGAGTAGAGACAGCTTTTCAAATATCTCTATATTAAAATACCTCTGCCAAGAGAATTCCCTAAGTATTATCAAGGGCGTAAAGGTCACATAATATAGATCACTACACAGAGATGAGTGGAGGTGTTCTGCAGTAACTTCAAGAGAGAAAAAAAATCATGAGCAACGCCCAAAGTATTCAAGCCTGAAAAGATCCACTAGCCTAGCATAAATCAGCACAGCTCCACTGACTTTAAATGGGCTACTCAAGTTTATTTACACATTTATTAAGCTATAACTTACCATATTTATGAATGAGCATGCATATATGCTTTCATGCTACAAAATAATATGCTTGTGTCTCTTGTAAAACTGGCAGGTTCCTAGAGATTTGCATTTAAAACAAAGCACAACTAAATGCAAGAGGCTGCCTTCCAAATCCTCTTGGCATCAAGAGCACGAGAACCAAAAGCTCCAAAACACTCACTTTGGAAAAAGAGTCCCCAAATTCTTCAAAACAAGAGGAGGATGAAGGTAATATTTCCTGCCTTGTTGTAGGTATAATCACATTAAAAATAGGGAAATCTTGTTCATCAGTAGTCGCAAGAGGGTGTCTGTGCAACACACACTCTGGAAACTAATGAGAAGTTCTAGACGTTTAACCCACGGCAGGGGGGGGATCAATTCACGGTATAAATATTTCATACAACAGCAATAACATGCAGCTGGTCAGCACTCCCCTCTGTTTACTGGAAACAAATTGCTTTCCTAAATTGTGTGGACAGCAGCCAATGTCAGTTATCAGTGATCTCATTGATAAACACACATTATACCTGCAGCCCTGAAACACCAGAATCCTTCACTGAGCAAAGAAACAAAAGGCTCGGTCAAGCATGCCTATCAGTGCTTGAATTTGCTCCTCAAGTCTGAACCAGGTTCAAGAAGCCCTGAAGTGTTTCCTGCAGGCTTTGGAAGAAGATACTGAACAATTTGGAAAGATAAATACTGCCTTACATGAAAGTGTGTCCCAGAAAAGCAGGGGAAAAAAATATAATAATAAAAATAGCTGGAGTTTTATCTTAAGGTGTCAAGAAACGGGTCTGAACAAGGCAGAGGTAAAACCTGCCACAGTTCAACCTAAGCTTATTCCCAACACCTCTCTCTCCTCACAAAATCAGCTCTGAATTGCAGAATGTGAACAAGGCCATTTGTTCACTGAGGTCTGTGACCAATCACTGGGAAACAGGTTTCTTGAGGATCTTTGCACAGCAGCTGAAAATGAAAGTTTTCCTTGAGTTTGAATTTATAATCATCTAAACCAATATTCTCTGCCTAGGTAATAAAAGGTAATAAGTTTTATGATACCTCCCCTAATGCCAAGTCTTTACATAATCTGTTATCAAATGAATCAAAATGAAGCTTACTGGGTTAATGTCAGAAATCACATTCTCCCAAATTAGGTGCACTTAGATTATATTTCCTTCCATAAACATTCCAATTCCCACAACAGAAAGCAATGTTATAAAGGTCAGGATGGAAATTGTGTTTCTGCTGTGTAATCTGCTTTGCAAATTTGTACCAGTGGTCAAAATGCCCAGAAAACTCAATTACTGACTTGCTATGACAACCATACATCAGCAGACCTAGGCAGACAGAGGTTATTTCTAAAATTAGTATCCTAATACAAAAAGCGTGTTCTATGATTCCAGATGTACAACCTTTGCCTGATGTTTATATTGTTAAAAACTAATGGAAGCACTGTCTATTATTTCAGGCATATTATCAGGAACATAATAGTCTAGTTTAATAGGTGCATTCTAAATTGGAGGGGGAAAACCCCTCCATGTCTGTTTAAACAATTTATCATTTAAACATGATATTATAATCAAAACAGTCATCAAAAGTTACTTTTAATCACTATTATAATTTTTCCCTTAACTTTAATTTTTTATGCAAATCTTATTTTAGAGTTTAGTGTTCTATTGACAGTAATGATTCCAGGTAGCTTTTGAAATAAAGGACCCTGCTGAGAGTGTAATGAATCAGTAAATGATACTGATTTGCCCATGGACAAAAACAATTCTAGTGGCTGCATTTATACTCTCGTTGGGGTATACCCACAGAATATAGATTGTTCTAATACTAAATCATCCAAGGGAAGATGGTGTAAAACGGATTTCAATTACACTATTGCTTTTTTTACAAAAAGGCTTATCACACTACGGGGTGAAAAATCAACTCCTCCATAGGATTTACTTTCTGCTCAAAGACACAACAATGGAATTTTCCATTTAAAATTTCTCCAATCTCATTCTTTTTTTACTCAAACCTATGTATCTTTTTATCAGCTTCCTTTCATGATAAAGTAATTAAATGCCTTATTTGGAATTCCTATGCTCTCTACTTTGGTTAGTAAGTTCTGTTTTTGCTAAACTTTCATAATCCTACTTATATCTTCTTAGAACATCTGCCAACAAAACAGCTTCTCCCCATCCTCTGAAAGTCAGGCTTTGTTTTCTTGCAACCTAACCAAGATTTCTAGGTTATTCCCACTCTCAGACTTAGTCTGTCACTGCCTTCTGCAGATTTTGCACTACGGTACAGTTGCCTCTGATGAACAATAAGGTGTGTTAACCTGCTACAGGTTGCTCCTTTTATAAGTTTATGTCTGTGCACTAGAACTGTATATAGTTTCTTTCTGTAAATCAATCTTCAAAAGCTTTTCACATTCACTATAAAAGAAATACTAGATTTTTAATCCATTTGTTTTATTAGTAATACCAAGATATGATCCACTTATAGTATAAATTTAGTGTGGTGACCTAGAGGAAAACCAATAGAAAATAAACATTTAAAAAGTAAGTGTGGGAAAAATTTCCCTTTCAAGGATTTTGGAAGATTCAGTAAATTCATAGCTCTTTGGATAAACAGAAAATCTCACAAAAAGGCATCATCATCAGAACCCTAGCAGATACTTGACATAAAATATAGGACACATTGCTCAAATAATAAGAACTAATACTGAGCTATAAACTTGACTTGCATTCTGTACATTTCAGCAGCTGTATATTCTTTTAAATGTTTAGCAGTGTACTTTTCTGGCCCAAAATCCTGCTCAAGACTGTCCCAGTGAAAGAAACTTTGCTTTATAGGAAGCACATTATATTTTGATTCATTGCAAAGCCATGAAATGCAAATTTAACTGAAGTAATAGCATTCTCAAAAAATAAATACTTGGCTAATTTTGTCTGCTTTCCCCTACAAAGTATCACCATAAAATATTTACGTCACATTCCTGAGGACCTGTTACCCTGGTCTTCCTGTTCAAGGAAACATTCTGCCAGGAGGTCTGAGATGTGACAGATCAGGGAGGTTTATGATCATCCTCACCAAGAGATCAGCAAAGTTAATGGGAAAGTTCCCTTCAGCTTCAGGAGGTTTGGGTGACACTTCCTGATGAGGAGCAGACTGTACAGCTATCTCCTCAGGTAGAAACAGTCAGTCATGCAATCTCCATTTTAATCATTTGATCATTACAATCAGGACACTGCACCAGTAAAGGTCCTAAGAAACCTTGCGTGCTCTGCTTTAGTAACGAGATATTAGTTAACATTTTATAATATTACCCTGTTGTAACTGTTTTACATCATACACAAAATAACTTAGTAAAATATATAGAACTGGTACAAATAAAGTTATAGTGAGCTAAGGCTCCACAGCATATTTTGTACTAAGTATTGTACCAAAATATCCTTCATTCATGCTAGTCAATGTCAGGAATTTCTGGAGGTCTGCTGTCCTACAAAGTGGTTTTATATACAACTTCCCTTCAGGAGAATTCCCAAAACACACTGTATAGAAAAAAAATCATTGCTAATTTGCAGAATTAATAAAGAAATAAAGATAAGAGTTAATGACAGAGAAATCCACTGGTTTGTATTAAGGAAGACAAACTGCAATTAAATTAATAACATCTACCATCATGGAGGGACAGAGGGGAAGTGAATACATGAGGTAGGCTACAAGTGGATGTGGGGGTGAGTAGAGGTCAAGGAACTATGATGGAGTGAGCCTGTAAAGAGTTTTGAAAACTTGAAGTCCCATTTCTAGGCAGTTCTTGTAGACCAAAAGCAATAAAATCAACACAGGAGAGAACTGTATGGGAGGCACTGCTAGCAGGAAAAGAAGTGGGAGGAAAGAACACTTGATTCCCCTGAAGAACTGGGAAGAGAGATCCATAACATTATTAAAAAAACTTTTCAAAGCTAGAGAGTGCTAAGTTGTATCTGTGGATCCGAGAAGCACTACCATGCTTAGAATAGCCGTGGGAAGCTCTGTGCCACAGGGACAGTTTTCAAAATCACAATCCTGTCCTGCACTCCTTGTTTCTTGCTATGAAGGTGAAGGATTAGTAGTTTGCTACTTGTCCAGCAGCATATTGTGCTCCATGTGTCTATGGCACGCTCTTAAACTGTTCATTTTAGTTGTCTCAGCTCTGCCAAATCCCCGTCCATCTGTTCTGGAGAGGAACGTGTGCAGTGCCTGCTTACTCCTGTGTGCCTGGAGGCCTGATCCAAGTAGCATGGGTGTCTGAAGGGATCCATACATCCTTGTATTCCCCAGCATGGCATTTTAGTGTAGCTCATATGGCAGAAGACAGATACAAACTATAGTACAGATAAATTCTGGCTGTAGTCCAAATATTTTGATAAGCAAGTTTGCCCACAAGCAAGGCAAGAGGTTTTTAATAGCATGAAACAAACTAGGTCAAAATCCTTTCAGTGCAGTACCTCTTAGACATACATAGATGAATGTAATTTTGTATTACTGACATCTAACTAAGATTTGCAATTCATAGAATCATAGAATCGTCTGGGTTTAAAGATCATCCAGTTCCAACCCCCCTGCCATCAGCAGGGACACCTTCTACTAGACCAGATTTCTCAAAGTCTCATCCAACCTGGCCTTGAACACTTCCAGGGAGGAAAGTATAATCCAGGGAGTGGTTATGACATAAATGACTGAGGCACCTTTTCAATTCTCTACAGATTAACATTTTCTATGTCTAGAATGCACACCAGGGAATGTATGAAACCTGCAATTCGTATTTCAGGATGTCCTTCAACAGCTGGTAGACCAACAGTATATTTGATACTGACCTCAATCAGATCAGGATCTAATTCCTGCCATTTCTGCAGGTCAGAGATTATGTGTCATTTTGGAATGTCCTGCAACCTTTACCAAATCTAAGAAAATCTTATTCGTGTAATTAATTTATATGCACAAATCTCCTACTGAAACCAAAAACTGAGTCAGAGTTGCAGGATCAGGTTCATGTCCTGGAACTACTTCAAAACTTTTTTGTAAAAAGGAAATAAAAGTGGGCACGACAACTGTGAGTATAATGGGATTTAAAAATAATTAATACTGAATACTAAAAATTAGGGTGCATAATCATAATGACAATTCAAGCTTAACAAGAGTAGCACAGTAATGAAAGTATTAAAAGCAATACCCTTTCTCTCTCTCTCCCAGTGGAAGCGTTTGAAACTGTGATTTAATACAAATCCACTATTTGAACTGAGATTAACAAATATTAGTCTCATTATAAATTTTAATATTATTTGTATAAACTTTATTGAGAGAGGAAGAAAAGGAACAGAGAAATTTAAAATTCGCAAAAAAACTGCAAAGTAGAATTGAATTTTCTGCTGCCTTAAAAGCCTATCTAGGTCACTTTAAGTTAAACAGATCTCTAGAGGTAGAAAATGCTGAGTTAACATTACAATAAACAGAACTGACTAGAAGGGAGGCTACAAGTAAAACAATTAGCTTAATAAACAGATGGAGAAGACACTCAAAATTACTGCCTTTGTCAAATGTTCAGCCTGATAAGCTCCTGTTTGTCAATGAAGGAATGCAATTAGTGGTGAAAATGTAAAATAAAATTTATATTAGATCTGCATTAACTGATTAAGGCAGAACTATGGTACACAAATGAAAGTAAAGCAGAATAAAAAAAAATCAGCATCTATATTTCTCTCTCTGAGAATTTAAAGACTGGCAACAGATTACCAAGACAGAGTTCAGTTATTTTCCAGTATCGTCCCTCTCCCCAGGTTTTGCCCTCTCTGCAAAAATATCCCAGGTTTTTTGAATCTTTGTTTCAAAAATATTTCAGCACTGAATGAGAAACTTGCACACTCAGCTGTGCTTCCTGTCAGGAGGGATATCACAGTGGGAGACAAAACGAGCAAGGTTATCTCTCCATGGGAGTGAAGCTGTCTGCAGTTCTCCAGGCCTGACGAGAAAATGCTGAATGAAATGCATGATTGTCAACTAACCACGATAGATGCAACACGTTAAAAACCATCTGTAAGGTCTGAATGTGCCCTGGAGTGTAGTGTGTCCCAGGATGGATGTGTTACACTTTCTTGGGACTTAGAAATGCAATGAACTCAGCTATTAAGACCAAGAAAAAGAAAACTGTTTCTTAATAAACTGTTAAATTATTATTATGCACAATCCCAGTGCCTCAGGATGGGAACCACAAGAACAGTGCCATAGGAACTCACCCCCACTGCTGCCTGAAGATTGCTCCAGCTGAGCCAAGTCTGGAGGCAAACTAAAACATACACAGTGCAAGCAGAGCTTTGCCAGGGATAAGTTATGTTTTTTGCTTAAAAAACATTTTTTGTGAAGGAGGACCTATAAGAGGGTGTCAGAGGATAATGAGTTTGGACACAACTGATTTCACTGGAGCTAAGGTTTTACTCTGTTTGTTGGACAGGGCAGGTAAAATGGATTTATAATATCCATGGAGTTTATCAGACACATTCTTTTTCGGTGTATTCAGATTGCAGGTGGTAAAGAACAGCACCAAAGAGCACTGATTTTAGTAGGCATTCAGATCAACCACCATGTTGAGTAGACCACTGAACTGTACCCACACAGAGAGAACTAACACCTCGTTATTTGGCCCATAGTGCATGATTCACAATGGAAATTTTCCCTTAAAATATTTAGGAGAGGAGTATTTTAAAGGAAAATGCTATAGCACAAAGAAAGGAAAATATACAGGTTTTAAGGTGCTTTCCAAAGCAAGTTGCAAAGTGTTTTTTGATCAGGGTTATGTTGAGTTTAATCAATATTTTTGAGATACCATTCCAGAGAATCTAAGCATTTTAACTAGAATTTTATACAGCTGAGATATTCCTCCATCAATATTCAAACTAGACAGTTGATCGTATCTATTAGATGGAATATAACTTCTCCCAAAACAGCGCAACTTTAAAAGACCATTGAATTCTGCCCTTAAGATTTATTTAGAGATGCCCTATTTACCAGAGGTCAACATAAATTGGTCCTGAGAGTGTCCAGAGTAGCACTGAACAATTATTGTGAAGAAAAATGTATCTCTCCACCTGCAGGAATCAAAAGAAATACTACAGTAGTATCTTTGACTTTAAAGTAACTGGTAGCATTTTTGCCAGCATTCCCAGAAACTGGCTACTAATAAAGGCAACTTGGAATATAATACTCTTTTCCAGGGAAACTATTGCAACAGGCAGTGAGGACTCAGCCAGGATGGCTTCATCCTGTGAAGCTAAAACCAACAGACACCTACTAGTGCCTTCTCACATAACGCACTGTTGGTAGGAACTGCACATGGGCTGTGTAAGGTATCCAGCACCTTGTAAACTCACATGCTGCTCTTCCATTCACTCATTTCCCTACGTAGACAGGTTAACAGAAAATGTAATTTGCTCAAGATTATAAAATGGCATCTCTTGGTTACAGGCTAAAAAGGAACAGGAGAAATCCTATAAAGAAATCCACACTTACAATGAACTGTACTTCCTTAACTCCCATGTAGAACTCTGAGTTCTATGGGTTCATGTCAACAAACATATTTAGGAAATAACCAGTATCGGTTAAGCAACTTTAAAAAGAGCAAGGGTTTAATCCTTACAAGTGCCTTTTTTAAACAGGACTTCTTTATTTCTTTATCCAGGCCTTGCACTAAAGTAAGGATTCAGCTATTAAACAACATACTCTTTAAATGTGTGACAGAGCAATACACTGTTCTTACTGTGCACAGCCATCTATTTAGCATGCAGCATAATAACCAGAAGTGATGAAATGTGTCTTTACATGACGATCCTGATGTCTACCACAAACATCCATTAACTGGATACAGCAACACCCCATAGACAGGTTAATTGAAACAATGATAAATGACATGACCTAGGTCATGCTGAGAATCACTCATAGACTTAGAAGGAGGTTGAGAGAGTTCCAGTTCCTAGTCTGTAACTCTAACCGCTTCCTCTCTCTTAGTTATACATTAAAAAGATTAAGACTCCCTTCCTATTTTTATAATGACTTACACAATTTCCTTGCTTCAGACGGCTGATGTACACATCCCTTGTGTTACTCCCTTGCCTTACTTAATGACCAGCTTGCTTGTCTGGCTGAAAATCTGCAGTCTGGAAGTTTCTGCTCCCCACAAATATAACATTATGGTGAAAGAGAACAGCATGTGTCCTTCTTGTTCCTGCTGGTCATGGTTTCTGTGTTTCAATGGTTTCCTTTTTGGAATACTATAATTTTTACTGAGTGCCTCAGTAAAATCAAAAGTTTAATTGCTTTAGGAGGCAGCAGGAACGGCAGGGTGTCAGGTCATGTCAGTTGCTGACTACTTGTTACTGAGTGACTCTAATTGGAATATTTGCCTCAGAATTTTAAAGGCAATAAGCTCTGGGCATATTTGCATAGCTAGTTTGGTTTAGGCATATCCTTCCTTATTAGATCTTCTAAGGAATTAACATTGCTATGCTTATTTTCCTGACACTAACTTTAAATCCTCTAAGCCTCCAGGAAGTAGTTTGTTTCTACCATTTAATTGCTATTTTTTATTTGATGTGACAAGGCACTCTGATGATCACATAAAGTTTAACATCTCAGTGTTCAGATAGACAGAACATTTTTTTTTTCATCTGTTGTTTTTACCTGGAGGACAATGCCTGAGCTTCATCGTAGTAGGGGGGGATAATAATTAAAAAATGCTTAAGTCACTTGACCTAAATTTCTCAATGGTCAAATGAACACATGACTATTTTCTGAAAAAGTAATAAAAATATTCTAATATCAAATAGATCATCACACATACTTGAAAAATATTGTGTGTGCAACAATCTTCGAAGACCTAAGGAAAAATCTGTTATTCATGCTATTGTAAGCTCTGCACACCTTCCAATTCTTTATACAGAAGGCTTAATGGCCATAGATTATTTGCCTCATTGGTTATGGTGCTAGGAAATAAAACAATGGGAAATATTCATTATAGTGCTCTCCTATATTGAACTTCCACTTGATTGAAGTATTAAAACAAGCTGCAAGGAAAATTAAACCTCAGAAAGAAATGGCAAGTGTATTTATGAATGCAAAAGATAGATAAAGAAGGCTCTATTTCTCTTGGTTTGCAGTGGTTGTACTGTAAGTGTTTTTCACTATTGGCTTACTCCTCTATCTACCCAACAGCTTTTCACTCACTTCCATTACTAGGTGGCAGCCTAATAACAGAAACTGGGACACACTGGAGGTGAGATTAAAAAAAAGGAAAAAATGACTGGAAAAAAATAATAAAAAAAAGATATATTGTCCTAGTCAGTATTTCAAGAAGAATGATACCGAGTTGCTTTTTTTTTTGTTTGTTTGGGGTTTTTTTTAATGTGCTATTGCAGAATTACATATATGTTTTACTACTACAGTTACTGGTTTATGATTAGGTTAACTTCAGTCCAGCAGTTTGCATTGGCAAATCTGAAGGCACTAATAATTAGAAAATTCAATACCTACCAACTAAAGAGTCATCTTAGAAAAAATATTTATGAATCAAAAGCTGTCTCTTAGGCATATTATGTTGAAAATTTAGCTTTAATATCTTAGGCAGTTAGCATAGATCGTGAATGACATTGTAAGGGCAAAATTAAATAGCAAGCCTTGATTTGGAGACACTTGAAACAATGTCTCTGATGGATTTCTTCCTATGATATTCACAGGATCTTCAGAAAGCAGACAGACTAGATGATTTGGGGGTAGAGAGACCACCTAGCCTTTTACATATCATACAGCTGTATATGCCAACCACAGCCATAATTACTCTTTCCTTATAGCTAAGCCTGGTGGAAGTATAACGATTTCATACTTTTTGCTACTGTTTTATCCCAGTAGCAAATTGTGCCGAGTTCTGCACTCTGTCAGCCAACAACCAGCTGCTAAGTAAGACAGTCACCTCTCTGCTGCACACAACAAGGGGGTGAAATGTCACCTTGTGTGTCTTAGATGTGAGGACAAAGATCTGGTGAAAAAAAAACAAGTATAGAAGAATCCTTACTGCTATGCTCACATTTACAGCTCCAAGGCAAAACCAGTCCAGTGGGTCCCAACACCATTTTGCAGTAAGTTTCTAAATGGTATCATTATAAAATTAGCGTACAGGGCTTCTTTATTTGTATATATTTATTCTTCAGTTCAATACAGTCACATATTTGAAAGGAGGTAATTTAATTAAGCTGTTAGAGCCCTTTTACAGGCATGATGAGTTTTGCTTTCTTAAAAACAAAGGCAAAAGCCAGGACAGTGCTGTTTTTTTCTTATTCCCCGAGATCAATAAAACTGAGGCTTTAATTCTTTGAAATAGTAAGCAAATTTTAAAGACAAAAGTATAATACACTTCTCTCTGGAAATCTGTCACCTGCACTGTTATGTTACCAAAAATGCTTCTACCACCTACTCAGGGCTCAAAGTGATTTACACAGTCATTTGTATTCATATCTGTAATTTGCCTAAGCACTACCTTTATCTTATTCAAATAAAAATCAGTGAAAAGCTGCATCTCATCCAGCTATAAAAGGATTACAAAAAAATCACAGTCTTAGATATCATGGCTGCCCATTCAAAATGAAGAAGGTGAAAAATAAACTTCCCTACAAGTCAAAAAGAAATGTGTTAAAGTCAGCAGTGTTTGAAGCTCTCAAAAAAAGAGGGAATTCTCAAGAGCAAAGCACATGTCTTTCTCATGGCCTGTAAGACCTTTCTTTATTCAGAACCAATCAGCCACTTGTAGACTTGAAATGGAGCAGGCTTTCATATAAGATAGGAAGAATCAACCAACTGTCACTAAGCTAAATGAAACTAGAGCAGATTCTGGGCAGCAATCAGTCCTGATGCTGGACTGACAATGAGCAAAAACCATGCGAGAAGTCCACACCCTGACACAGTCGACTCATCACTGCTTTTTCAACATCCTTGCTCTGCAAGGACAGATTATGCAATAGGCTTTAACCAGCAAGAATTTAGTTGCAGAATCTCAGCTGGTATGATCTTGCACAGCCTAATGGGAAGCAATTAAATTGCACTACACCTGAGGAGGACCCAGCCCCCCTGTCCCCATGTTCAGGAGCTGCTGTTCCTTCAGGAAGCAGGAACAGCATCTCCAACAACACTAACAGATCCAATAATCAGACTGCTCTCTGTGAGGACAAGAGCAGGCACTTGGCAGCAAGTTGTTTATAACTGTTTCAAGCACTGGGGTTTATTTGTGACAACCCTGGTAAACGAACTCTTCAAAAACTACTCCCCTATGATAGCAAACTTGCACATCTGTTTTATTACCTCCCGCAGTCATTCTGTTAGTGGAGGTTTTATTTTTTCACTTGTTCTATGTAGATTAGGTCGCCAAGCCAAGCCTAAATCCCAGATATAGGAAATTAAGATACATAAATTTTGAGAAACATCTGCAATATATTTTGACAAAAATAAATATCATTTAAAACAGTACAGAAATATTAATTCACGGTGCTTTTTTATTGTGACTAAAGATCAGAGATTCATCTGCTGATTAGTTTGCTATGTGGAATCAATTGTCCCAGACAGGTAGAATGATCCCTAAAACCCTTAAATTATGCTTAACTAAATGGTTAAATGTAGGCTTTTAATGGATGTGTGTGAAAACTGTACATTAGATATAGCAGGATATTGACATTTTATTAGTTCAATAGTCACCAATTGCATTTTTTTTACATCCTAATGGCTAGTGCCTTCTTCTGTCAATAAGACACAGCTGTAATTCAGAAATATAGCCACAGGTCAACACTGAACTGAATCTGCATCACTCAGTAAAACTGATAAATAAGTCCATTGAACATACGACACCTTAAACCCTGGCTAGTACGTTTGATGACTGCCTCATTAATAATAGAGCAAAAATGCTTCAGGGATTTATGGTGGCAAGAACTGATTATTACAGCCTATTTTAGATTTAAGAGTGGCAAGAAAGTACCATCAGAGACCTAGGAAGAGCGATAGGGACTTAGTCTTGCTTGCTTGCTTCTTCCTGAAGATAAGGTTACCTCTTTCCCAGCACTTTTACATTTCATCTTTAAAATAAATTAATATTTTTAAAGGCCAAACTTGTGGTTTCATTTTTCACTTTGACAGCTCCTGAAATGCAGATAGATTTTGTATCATATAGAATATTTCCCTCGCTTTAGTTTAGTCGTCTTTTGTTCTAGCGCTGTACAACAAACCAGTCACTTTTTAAATGACCCTGTGAAAACACAAGATCAGACAACAAAGCTATCCCAGCTGGACAGGAACATCACCTTCTCATCTTGAGGAAGACTGCTTTTTGTTCTTATTTTCTTACTTTCCAGCAGTTCCTTTTTAACCTATTCTAGCAAGAGCTTTAACAACTCAGGATCCTTCTGCAAAATCCTGGTGGAATTTTTAAAACTGAAAATTCTTGGCACTTAAGTTCAAAGATGACATATGAAAATGAGCTGCTTGTTTCACCCAAGTCCTTTTGCTTTTTCCTATTTGGTAGTTGTTTCTGTAGGTTTTGCTACGCCAAAAGGAAACACCAAACACTTGAGATTTAAGTAAAATCAGCTGAATCTGTCACAATCTGTAAATACAGATTCCAGTAGATGAACATGTCATATAAGTCAAGACAGGGTATCCATGAGTTGTAGGTACATATCACCTCAAAGATAGCAAGTGTCCTTATGTGCATCAGCCCAGAGAAGTTTGAAAATACAACCTAGATAATAGCTTTGATATTTTGAAGAGAATATTATTTTATTTGCCACCGAAAAGGATATCTTTTTTTCATTTTGTGAAAGAACATGCAGTTTTAAAAGCATTTTTGCCTTCCAACTGCCTGTACAACCCTTGTGTGCCCAGGGAAAGCTTTAAGAATTGATGAAAGATAACACAACCCTGTTGAGTTATTGAACTTCCCCTTGTTTTCCTAGAGCTGTAGGTAAAGATTCTGCTTCCTAAAAGATGGAAAATATGTTTATAAGAAATTTGTCTATATAGTGCATACAAAAGTGCAATAGAGGCAACAGTTGGGTTTCTCTAAATACATACATTAAAACATTAGCAAAAATTGCTGACTTTGCAGAACATACGATTTCTCAGTCTAGACACTTGCCCTATGTACTGTAATTTTCATTTAAAATTAGCTAATAAATTATAATATATAGTTTACTAAACAGTAATTAAAATTTAATTTTTATTAATGTTTTGAATATTAATCCATTCCAGGTTCATTTGTTTTATATAATTCTTATAAAGCAATGCATTATTGCTCTTTTAAAATATTTTTGTGTAACATTTCCTCCAACAGGGACTGGAAAAGGCCCCTGTATGTATCCAACAGTTCTCAGTGTGATTTATTTTTGAGAAACTAACACCATATGGGCTCTAACAGCACACACGATAATGGTATTGGGCACCAGCTTATTTTTCTGTGCTGTTTTGTAGACACCGAGGACATGAGGTGAATGTAAAACTTGACTGTAAGGTATCAAAGTGATGGAGTATTAGTCAGTAAAAGAGAAAACTTCTCAAACTAATGATTGACTAGGGATGTGTTTTCCTACAGGCATTTCACGTTGTAGAATGAAACCATAATATGAGCATATATTATTCTGTGTCTTCATTAGAAATTTAAACAAGCTGTAACAACACAAAGTATAGGCCACAACGTGCTCAGTAGAGCTCAGTGGGTGATTTATTATCATCTTAAGTAGAATCAGAATTGAACTTGACACTGCAAACTTTGATACACCTGCATCAAGACAACTATATGTCACTAAGTCTGACATTAACCAACACTCAGAATATAAATTAGTAGTGGAACAATATTTTCCAACTCCTTCAATTTATTCTAAAGCAACGCATGTCATGACGAGATAGAAATTAATTTAAAAATTCCAAAAAATAGCAGGCCAGTATCTGATATATCAATTGTAAAGTCATTCAGTCACATTATGTAGCTAAAAAGCTAGAAATTTATATTGCCAGATTAAAGAGAAAACACAAATCAATTGGCATAACACTGCAAAATTTATGTAGCAGCAGGAGAAAAATGAAGCACGAAGTATTTAAATGTTTCCCCAGGTCACAGAGCAAATTTGTGTCAGCAGATGATTCTAGCATCCTTACTCCCAGGACAAAGCTATCACTGCAAATCCATGCATTTTGGAATAGCTTCTGATTTGTAATACAGAACAGGTTTTTATTTAGCAAAGACATTCAGTCCTTTACTCTATTGGAGATTAAAACGAGGCATGGATATTGGCAGCCTAGGTTTAAATTTGGGAATAGGAAGATGAGGAGGAAAAGAGCTTTTTAAGGTATCAACATGTATTTACTCCAGTGAACACACAGCTCGGATATTAACTTGAGACTACAAACAAAAAGAAGGAAATTTCTCTTTCAGCAATGGGCACCTTTTCAACTGCTGTTGAAAGCTGTGCTTGGAAACACAGGATTACAATGTAGGTAACACAGGTAGGATTCAGCAGGGAAGACTGGCATAAGGCACAGATGTCAAGGCTGAAAATCTCTGGATATATATCTGTAAATTTACAATGTTAACACAGGAAAGTGCCTAAATCAAACAGGACTGCCTCTCTCATGGACTGTTTGGGCAGCTAACCTGCACGTATCTGGGCAGACCTGTCCATTGTCATTAAAGTATAGTAGACACCTTTTTTTATTATTTCCTTTATATTAACCCTTCAGGAGCACTTCTGTAATGAGGGGATATTTGCCTTAGACTAATAACAGTCTTTTTGACAAGTGATCTCACACTTTGGCACTGGCAATAAGTGAACAGGCAGTTCCAGATATATTAACAATTTTTGAGACTGGAACTGATTGAAAAGTCTGTCTACCCTGACTTCTATGACAAGCCAGATGATCTTCCCCAGTTCATGCAAAGCTGCATGCTTTAAATTGTATTTTGTTTTAAAGTTCTTCGACTGATTCTGTCAACTATCATTACACAATGAGCAACAGGCACTCTGTTTTCTGCTTGGGAGCAAAAAAAAAAATCTCACATTTGCAGAAAAGTCAAGTATTAAGAGTTAATGAGATTCACAAAATCGACTGAATTATAACTGAAAATATCAAACTTAAGCCCCTTATGCTTTAAAGATAGTATTCCCTTTCATATTTGTGCATCTGAATTTCAAAACACTGCCACCTCATTCCATCAATCTCCTTCCCCTATTTTCTCGCCTTCTACCTGAACTGAGTAACATCCGTCACTGTCTCCTCTGATAACAAATTCCTCCAATTCACTTTCTTTTAATTTATTCACTTTTAAAAAGGGCATGCTAAACAATCATGGCCACCTAAAGACCAAAACAGAGGATAATGAAAATTCAGTCACCAGCAGTGCAAACTGCAGTCTATCACTGACCTAATAATGAAAGACTGTTTAAATATGATAAACCTCTTGTTAGGAGTTAAAGTTAAGCTTAAATAAATATAAAGCCTGCCTCATTTAGGTCATTTGGTCTGTCATTTAGTTTAAGTTATGTAAGAAATAAATTAAACATTTCATGATCTATGTTGTCAAGAATTCCTTAATGTCATATAACCATGCACTCTTCACTCTGCAAATACAAGTCTTAAGCCTGCACTCATCAGATTAGTCCATATTTACCATTAACTTTAAGGGGAAGAGGGACAGGTTCAGTTTCAGCAACATTCACACACAGGCAAAACCTCTTGCTTGATGGTACAGTACAGCCAGTGGCTTCCACAGCAGGACCTTTTGCATCACTACAGAATGATTTTTATTTATTTATTTATTTTTAATATATGCTACCTCAGTTCTAAACACTTCACAGAAGAACTGGACATCAAACTACCACTAAACTGCATTGGCTTCTGCAGCCTTCAAGGCAGAACCTGACACTGATATTGATCCTGGCCTGAATATTGTTCCTGTCTCTGCTGGCACTGCTGCTATTTTTGGAAAGAACTGCTTTTCTGCTCTAAGAGGAACCAATGAGTCTGATTCACCAAAACACCCTGAAGCACATCTAACAGCAGAGCCCAGCACAAAAAGTGATCCCAGAGTGTGCTGTTGTGTGGTAAAGAGGAAGAGATGTTGGCTGGTGTTCTGTAAGGACTAGGGGTGTTAGTGCAGCTCTCCTATAGACCCAGCCAGCCCTGCTTGTCAGCAGACCTAATTAGTGGCAGTTCACCAATGTGTTGTAGCTACGCTGTTTCCAGTCCCAGCTTTAACTTGCTCATGCTAGCTGAGAGCTGCACGATGCTTCAGCTGAATCTCCACTACTCTGTGTTCCTCCTAAGTTGGCTATTCAACTAGAATGTAATTAAACTTTTTTTCTTTTCTCCCTCTTGCCCTTCTAAATATTTTAGCCTAGTGAGGCTTTACAAAAGGTGACTGAACAAGTCAATTTTAAGTGAACAAAAATGACAAGAAAAATAAAACATGCACCACTAACAGCTTCTCAAAACCCAAAGACAACCACAGGCTAGGAGTTTATCTCCTGAGGCTACTGCATAATCTTACCTCAGGCTGTTCTGACTTACTAGACTTCCCAGCAGAAGTCAACTTCAGGTTACCACCCTAGATCATGTATTCAACAGAATTCCCACTCTGACACTTTTCCTGCTGTATATCTGTGACTCAATTAGGAAATCCAATTTACCATCACTGGTGTCTTGGTGGCTCTCCAGATTATCTGCAACTGCACTAGGTAGTATCTAATGCCAGGGACTGTCAGTCACTACCTTATTGCTTCATGGATTCAGAATTTCTTATTGGTAAAAGTCATCTGCTGCAATATACTTCAAACAATTAAAAATATGCCTGAACAAAGAAATAGGAAAAAGAAGTGGAAAAAGAGTAACTTGATATTTTTCCACCCTACCAGCAGATACAAATCTACCACAGTCAGATCAGCCTCCATTCTTGACCGTTATTTGTTATCACTTTGCTACTTAAACAGAGGAAAAAAAAAATATGCCTTTAATATAAAGTATGGATGGAAAAACTGGCTGCTACAAGGATTATGAGACTGACTGATACAAATGCCCATATACACAGAGCTTCCAGAACTTGTGAGAAATTATAAAACCTCCAAGAAGAGAAGAGTGGTCCAAGCAAGTACCACCTTTTCTGGTTTCTCCTCCTATTAGATGGAACAACCTGTTAAGAAAAAGCTAATCCTTTGTTTTCCAAGAGTTCTCTTTTAAGAAGAAGACTTAGGACTAAGTGCAAAGAGCCACAGGACTCTCTTAAAAATGGGTAAAAAAGACAAAAAAAAAAAGATAAAGCAGACATTACAGAGGGGTTTGAGCACTTGTGCAAATATACAAAGGAGTTCTCACTATTATCAAAAGCACAAGACAGATGCTGTGCGATCTTCCATGCAGTTTAGCTGATAGAATTCTGTGCTTATAAGTAGCCATTCTGCACGTTATCACTAACATCCCTCTAAAGACAAACTATAAGCTTTCCCTTGGTGCTACAAGGTACAGGCCTTCTAACACAGAAAGCTCTGTAAGACTGGAAGGCAATTATACATAAAAATATTTTAGTGAAACTCAAGCCAAATCTGAAGCTTGACATGCAGAAAAGTGTGTGTGGGAGAGATCAGAGGTGGGACAAAGACTTAAAACTAGTGCATTAACTTACTGAACTTTCTATCACTTACTCTTATGTCCCTCTCTATTTAAATTATTTTCTACTGAATTGCTCAGCAGTGCCTCCCCATTATGGTCTGAATATGTATAGGCACAGCAGGTGGTTTAAAAATAGCTGCAATTGTCTCTGAAAAAAATATGTGAAATGTATGAGGTTGTTTAGGGAGAATTTTAATGACACCTACAGCAATTTACAGTTGACAAATTTTTATGTTTCTGTGGTGCAGAAATACCCAAAATGAATTATCTTGTTTATCACTGGGAAAAGGACAGTAATGAAACATGCTAATTTGGAAAGCAAAATTAAATTCCAGTCAAGGCAGTATTCAAACAGGTGCCATGTGAATTGCATTTGTTACACCCTGGAATAACATTCTCCAGTATTAAAGGGAGAAAGGGTGTCACAGGTTCGTCCAAATAGATTTGAGTAAGCTCTGCATAAGACTACTACTGCAAAATCCTGGATGTATGCTTTAGACTGCCTGCATTACATCTCAGTAGGCTTTTCCCATTATGTGGTAAAAAGAGTTTTCTCCATGGGAAAAATTAATAAAAAAATAACTAAAATAAAATAAAAAGCCACACATTCCCAAAAACTAGATCCTCTACTTAAATTAGATCCCTACAAATATACATCATCATCATCAAGATATGTTCCTAAATACAATTTATGGCATAAACTAAAGGAAAAAAAAAAAGCCTCCTCTAAAAATGATTTATATTCTCACAGTAGTATAAATGCTGTTTTGGAATATTACCACATGCACTTCTGATGCTACCATTTGCTAGCAGTAAACTATAAATACTCTCCTATTTTACCTAGGCTCTTTGATGAGGAACTCACAGGTTTAATTCCAAGGAATTGTAGTGCTAAACCTTCTTATGAGAAGGTGATGTGTCACTGTCGAAATACATTTATTGCTTTGGATCTGCAGTCCCTCCTGTGGCCACCAATCATGGTTTCTAATTATCACTTCAAATCATACAAAGTATATCCCCTGCTATGCACAGAAGGCAGGTGGGTGAGTGGAAATCTATTATAAAAACAGGCCTCTGGGGAATGAGAATTTAACTATGCTATTTTTCTTGGTTTTCAAAAAGTAGTGCTGTTAGTTACAGCCCCTCTTCTAGAATAACTTAAAAGCTTCAGGGGCAGACCTATGATGTGACTAACCACCTACCAGCGAGAGGTGGTTGTTACAGCACAGAAAGAACGGATGTCTTTCAAAGTAGTAAAAAGTAGAAGAGCACCAGTTACTACAGGATGACATACATGACAAAATGCCTTCAGGACAACACAGTTATATATCTACAAAGTAATCCAGAAAAAATGCTGAGAGTATAACAGCTCACATAGCACCTTCCAAGTCTGAAATAAGGATCTCAGTATCTAAAGGACACACCAGAATTCACTGTTTGGCACAAGCAATAAATGTATTTGATAAAGCTAGGCTAGGAAAATAGGAAATACAAGATAACTCTAGTTAAGAAACAAGCAGAAGCTTCTTCTGTATCAGGATATATTACTGTCTATTATAACCCAATTTATTAACTTTCATTTAGTATTGAGAGCTGGCTCTTGTGCTTTCTCCTCTGTTGCCCCTGGCCATATAAGGCAATACTTGGTGTATCTGGGAAGATGTTTTGGTATCCTCTTTCAACATCCTCTTCAGCCTCACATAAAACCTGGTCATCCAGGATGCTACCGCTATTGTCCACCAAGCTGAGAAAGTCCAGGGTTTCACCTGTATCTGTATTTCCCATTGGTTTTGCTTTTTCCTATATGTTTATCCTCATTTCTTAAAGGAAGGATTAAGGATTTTTTATATCACATTCATACAGTTATGTGATATGTTGGGGTTTTGGTCCAAGACTGAGATTCCTATACACTAGTAGTAATAACAGTAAAGCAGTCCCAAATGTGGAAGAATGACCTATGACAAGGTCCAGGTAAGACATGGCAATAAGAACTGCGATAAAAGCACCACTTAGATATGCTTCTCAGCCATAATGGAGATTTAGACTAGACAACATGATTTGCCTTTGCTAGCCATCAGTTAAATGAGAGTGCCTTCTGAAGGTGTCTCCTATTCTCAGCTGGATATATTAGCTTGACTAATGAAGCTCTGCTGCTGGTTTTGAGCTCTTTAGGAACATGCATTTGAACACAGCACAGCTGGCTAGGATGGAGCAGCTAAGCTCCCTGCAGTAATAGAGCTGCAAAAGTTTCTTAGTGTACTAATGGTGAATACTGCACAGAACTGAGATTAATTAAATCTTACATTGCTCTTATTTATTAATTTTTATATAAAGCCTCATCACAAAAGTGCTAGAATGGTTTTTTGGGGGTTTTTTTTGCCTGAAATGATATAGTAGTGCAATACAAGAAAGGCTGCACAGATCTTTTAGGTAATCAAAGCTATGAATTTGGATAGGGGATGGATGTGGTTCAGAGAAGCGGGTGCTCTTTGCACTCTGTCTTTACCCAAGGATGTGACAGCCTCCCAAGTCAGTCAGAGGTAGACACAAAATCATCAGTCTCTGAACTGTATCGTATAAGAATACTAACTTCAGTAGCTAGAGCAAGGTTTGGGATGTGTGGTGGGTGGGTAGTTAGAGGCTTTTCATTTTTAAAAGGGAAAATTCAGCTTTGGTGGGTGAAATTGACTTAAAAAAAGCTTGGAAAAAAAGAAAAAGTTCTCCTTCTGAGAACAGCGCACTCTTGGTGGGGATCAATTTCGCTCTCCCTCCAGCAACTTTCACTGCCTTCTCAATCTGTAACAAACTCACACAGACCTCCTAGGAATGCTCTTTTTCTCTATAATCACTGAGGCTTGGTTGGAGATCTGCTCCCTACTCTTTTTGGTGTCTCCTGTTGTTTCCTGTGTGAGAGGCTCTCAGCTTGCTATCTTTCTCTTATGCCTGCACTCCCGGTATCTCTGTTCCCAAATGAACACACTTAGTTGCTCTCCTCAGAGAAAGAAAACAGCTCCTGTCACTGCTCTCCTCCCACAGCTGCATTTCTTCGCCCCACACTCCCTGGATCAAAATGTGCAGGAAACAAGGCAATCAGCATCCCTTTCAGCTCCAACCTACTGCATTAACAAGTCATACTGTTCCCACCCAAGAATAAGCAAATAGAGCAGAAATACCTCTTGCCCCAAGGGGTTACTATGAAGAATCACAGAATGTCAGGGATTGGAAGGGATCTCAAAAGATCATCTAGTCCAACCCCCCCCAGCAGGATCACCTACAGTAGGTCTCCAGAGAAGGAGGCTCCACAACCTCTCTGGGCAGCCTGTTCCAGTGCTCTGTCACTCTCACAGTGAATAAGTTTTTCCTTATGTTTACATGGAACCTCCTGTGCTCCAGATTGCACCCATTGTGAACCTGTTAAGAACCTTAAGAATGCTGGAATAAGGAACTAAGAACAAGAGAAAAAAGTCAGTGTCAGGGTGAAAAGCAAAGTGTGTTAAAGATGATCGGCAGTTGTGAAGCCAGCAGTGATATTTCAGAATTCTTTTCAAGTACAACTTAATGTGCTGACCACGTTTACTTGAACATGTGACAGCAAGAAATAAGTATTCTACTAATTTCAAGAAACACTTTTCCATTTTTACTGTAGGAAAATACTAGGACCTACAAGGTGTAAGACACAATCTTTGTTCTTGTTATAACCAGTTTGTAGGTTTATCACTAAACAGACTTTTAACCAGAAAACACTGATCTTTCAAGATCATCATTTTTAATTGGAAAGCACCAGTTTCAATGAAATAAGTATCATGAAAAATTTTCAACACCAATATAGTCTCATTAAAAACAGACTGAGGTTCAAGTCCTTATATGAAAGGCACAGAGAGAGCTTTCCAGGTGAATATTTTAACGATGAACCTGTTGGCATTCATTTTTTAACAGTCTCTGCTTCATCCTTATGCTGATTCAGATAATTGTTGAAAACTAAACAAGATAGAAAAGGTGTGTTCTGTCCTAGTCTAATTAAACTTTTCTTAACATTTTTAATCTAAAATTTCTTGTTTTTTTCCTAATTAAACTTCTGTCTTTAAAGCTTCCAGTAAGGTTCAAAAGCTTAAAAGCTGTATTAGGAACTCCCATGTTCTGAAGAGGTTCTTTAAATCTCACACCCTATAACACATAAGAGTCCAACATAAATCACACATTAAGTCACTATACTGCCAGATGGAACCCATTTATATAGTGCTTGGAAGAAAAGGACCTTCACTTCATTTGAGCATTGCTTCTTATTAGTTACAGGTCATTCAGTCACAAGATGTTTCCAACACCTAACACAAACCAATTATGACAGCACGTTCTGTGCAAGGATGAAAGTGTTACAGCCTTGCTGCTGAGTGGCAAGTATTGCTAAAGGGGCTCTGATTAATATGCAATCCAGCCTGATTTGATTTGTGCATAGCAGAGCAGCTCTTGTTTCAGCATGCTGAAAGTAGGATGCAGAACCTCCCGAGCAGTTCTTATTTTTGAAAGCGACAGAAGTGTACAGTGCTCCTGAAAGGCAGAACACAGACGGACTCTATTCCATTTGATGTGCCGTCTTATGTCTGTTTTTACTGCATTTAAAAATTCCATTTCGTTACGTTCATAAAAGCTGAATCTATCACGCTGCTGAGTCTAACAGCTGTGTGGCATATAGATATTGATACCCACAGGCAAAACTCTTTCATGGGACATCTCGTGGGATCAGATAGAGAAGCTCCAAATGTTTCAACTAAGCAGTAGTTGGGATGACAAATAAATATTTGAGACATACAGACACGTATTCAGACTTTTCACTTTTGATTTCTAAATAAAGTCTATAAAATATGTAGCTATGCCTGGAATCAAATGCCTTGTACCACACACACTGAAACTTATTACCTGCCTTTTACAGCAATGCCATCATCTGTTTAAGCAGACAACTTAATCTATGTGTGTATCAGTGACACAGAAGATTCAATTTAATATTTATTATCCCTCCTAACTCACATCTAAAGCAACCACAACTGTCGACGCCTACTGCACAAGGAACTATTTGTGTGGGATTTCTGACCCAGCTAAAGCAGGAGCAGTCTCAAATTGCACAAAAAGCTTTCGAGCCCAATTTTCTAGTTATGGAAACTCGTTTTCAAAATGGTGGCCTAACTTGTACAGGTGCAATTTTTACTGTAAGACAAATGGAAAATATACTCCAAAGTATTCAGCTCTTCATTGTTGTTGACTTATTGCATTGCCTAAGCACAAAGCTGAGCTGTAAAAGTATAAAATAGTGCAAGAAGTCACTAATTTCTTTACATATTAATCACGACATTAAAAATCTGTAAGGCATTTAAAGAGAGAAAATGTACAGTAATTCAGAAAACTGTGTGAGTACAGTTGTGTTCAGTTTTACTTGTATAATTTTATTTTAATAGCAATTTAGGAAAATTTTATTAATTCAAATTCCTTAGCTGATTTTGGCCTAGACATTCAATATTTTCACGCTTCATCCTTCATCTCCCCATCTATGAAATTGGTGTAATAAGTACTTTTGCTCTCAGAGGCACTGAAAGGTATTCTCACTATGGAGCAAGCACCCGGAAAATCTTGAATGAGAGGGGCCACAAACAGCAGAATAATTTGGAAGCTGTTATCAACATTGAAAGGTTGCAATTTCAGCTTAGCTGTTCTTTTTGTGCTTTTCTGTTAGTTTTAGTGGTTACTTCTTTCATAATGGATTGCTGCAGCAAAGGACTGGAAATGAGTAATAAGAGTAATTTTCTGTTTTCATCGCAAGACAATACAAGTTACATTTTCAGTGTCTAACAGAGAGCATTGCACGGAGAGCACACACAGAGTTCTGGCCATAAGCGAATCCAAGGGAAGGTTAAAGGAAAATGCCAAGCCTGCAAGTAGCTCACTCATTGAAAAAGAGACAGGCAGTAAAGTTCAAAACCTTGTGAGGGTAAGGGCAGGGGAAAGCGTGACTCCAGGCTATGCAATTGCAGGGTGAGGGCACTCAGGATGTCATGGCCAGAGAGGAGGGGGAGAATGACTGTACACAGAAGTCTAACAAGGTTGCATAAGTCCCCAGAGAGGGTCCAAACAACAGGCACTATTTTGCTTTAAGTTCTTTTGCAGAGCACTGAAAGTTGAAGAAAGTGTCACTGTCCTACCTCCCTCACAGTAATCAAAATTCAGATTTCCTTTCTCAGTCAGATCTGAATCTGGTTCCGATGTACATTTTTAACTTCTGTAAATTTAGGTTGCATTTCAGTTGCCACATCCCCATCAGTTCAGTGATACTGGCTGGCATCCCTGGGTGACCCAGTGACACTCAAAGCACAAAACCCACCAGGACAGTATGGGATCTGCATTCCCATGTCCTTTGAATAGCAACATAGTTAGAGCTGACATCAATGGAAGCACTCTGTGGCTTTCAGGGGAAAGAATCTACTGGGCTGGGAACAGAACTGAAACCTCAAACCAGAGGATGTATCTGAACACAGTATTTTTAAGCATTATCAATATCAATCATCCAGAGTTTAAACTGTTGTGGCGTCCCTGTTTAGATGCTTTTTTTCTCTCTGTCTCCCCTCCCCATTAGTGGCCAAATACCTGCAAGTTTGTTATTTTTCATATTCCAGCTCAAGAACAGTAGCCCAAACTTATTTCTGGTGCTACTCACTCTACCCTCCTGATTGTTAACCTCTGTCCTTGGATTTTTATAAACAGCAGCAAAATGAAGCTGTGCTTCTTCTTGAGCTGACATCTAAGAATGAGCTACTCCACAAACCAAATGTTTTGGCATGGTTGTAACTAATGATGTGACAGTTATTTTAATTTTGCATAAAGTTTTGCCTGTTACAACTAAATACCTTTAAAATATACTGCTAATGACACAAGTATTACTGATAAAAAGAATATGCATAACTCTAGTTCAATTAAAGTATTTTTACATTGTTAATACATTAAATATCAGTGTCAATGAATAAGAAATAATGTGTCTGGATGAAAGTCAAATGTTCTGACTCAGGCCCAGGCATCAGTTTAAAGCAAATTAATAGTGTCTAATGTGATGAAATGTGTGCTTCTTACAGCTAATGACTGACTGTCTTTCACTTGAAATACCTCTGTAACGTAGGGTCAGCACAAAGAATGGTCACGCAAGAAAGGTGAGCAGCATCTTATTACCAGAATTTGTGGTTCTAGGTCATGCAAATTGTTTCAAAGATGTTAAAACTATTTCTAAACTACTGCATGAGAGTGTCAAACATCCTTTGGAAAATTCTATGTTCAGCATAAAATCTGTCTTTAACTTATTTTGATACACTGGAAAACATTTCAAATTTCATTCTTGTATTAAAAATTTTACAAATCAAGATTAATTTAACAACAGATTAAAGATGTGGTCCATAAAAGCCTCTACATGGGCCAAATATACATTTTGTAAATATTTTCCTGAGCAGCTTAAATTGAGGTTATATTGAACTAACATTGGAAGTCAGACCCTCAAACGATAAACTGGTTTTATATTTTTACTAAATACTGCTAGGTAAGACAAGTTCCAGTAAGTAAAACAAGCATTATGACCCTATTGCTGCAAGAACAAAGTAGTTTTTTGCTCTTCACAGGCTAGATTTTGATTTCATTACACTAGTGTAAATCCAATTTAAATGGTGTTAAAAGACTTAAAAGGCTTAAAGTGTACGTGAAAACATGAATTATGTAAAGTATCCCCTAGATGGAGCAAGTTAGCAAGGGCCATGAATATTCAGCCATGGGCATTCAACTGCGCTGCCACACTCAGCTTTACAAACGATTACTTCATAACCAAATTTTAATGAAGGACAATCATTTTGCAGTCCTTAAGCAAATGACTGATCATATTCAGTGTTGGTCATCTAGAAAAATCTTCAGTACGTTTCTGTGCTGAAAATGGGATACAGATCCTTCTTACTCAATAGGTCTACAATCTTTGCCTAAAATAAGTGTGACACCAATATATTTTCTTCCCCTCTTAGCACTGTAGGGCCTAATACAGCTACAAGAGAGTGTGATATTAGCTTTCCCAAATGCTCTTTTACTATATCAAAGGTTCAGGATGAATGAACGTTCAAACAGAGGCTCAGGTATCACTTTCAGTTATAACATTTAAAAGTTCTGAGGACAGAATATAATTCCAACATCTATAGTGCTTAGCTCTAGGGAAACAATAAAAAATTATGGCTGTAAGGCAAGCAATTAGATTTATTTGTCAATTATAAAAATAGGTTTAGGAGTCACCAGGGAATATAAATTCTTAATGCCCCATAAAGCTCTGCTAATAACTATAGATATCCATGATTTTGACCTTTCTATTATTTAGACTTATTTTTCCTGCTGTTTATATGGCCTGATAAAATTAATGACGCTTCACTTTTTAACTAAACTTCTCATGCTTAAAATGACTTCTAAAAATGATTTTGTCTCCTGTGTTTTGGTTTTTGTACAGACCAAAGTTAACAAGAAATCAAACGGCCCAGTTAAAATCAGGCCATGCAGAAAAGTTTTTGGAAGGTAAGAAGTATCTGGGACAGATCAAGAATTCTCTCTTTTAATGCATTTAAATAAAATCCAAGCATAAGCATACCCATCTAACATTCTCTAAGAAGGAGGTTTATAAGAAAAGCCTCATGAGAATTTACAAGCTTGTAAAGCATTTCTTCTCAACTTGTCTCTTTTTTTTTTTTTTTTTCAAAATAAAAAAAAGTGCCTATAAATACAGCATACAGTCTCAGATGGCAAAAGGAAAGGATTAAAAATAGTCGCTGAGTATTTTCATGAAATGGGTACTGTTTTCCAACATCTCAGTTCAGGGAATGAGCATTTCTGACACTCTAATTAACAGAATGAAATAAGAAGAGCAGCAGTTTCCATGGGGTGGAATATTTATTTCTGAAATGAAAGAGATACAGTTACTTGTAAAGAAGCACAATAGCAAATATGAATCAGTAGAACATTGGAAAACCATTATGTATAAGAATCCACCTACGTACCCCTGGTTGTGAATGCCTAGAGCCACAGACTAACATGTAAAATCTGCTTCTGCTTTCCTCTGCCCAGTACCCATTAACTTCAGCGACCATGTGTGTGGAAATCCTGTCACCTGCTCTGGTGCAGCATCACACTGCCTGCACCTGAGTCTCCAAGTCAGCAAATGGACCAACTGATTGCAAGTCTACTATAAATTTAAGGCAAATAGTCTCCTGAATGCCAACATCCTTATTCCTCTGAAAAGCTGTAACCTAAATCTTATCTTCACTAGAGAATTTTTTTTAATTTGTTTTAATTACTTTGTATAAATGGGGCAAAATTTTACTCATTACAAGCATTTTGTGTTCTTCACCTAGGTCAGGAGTGTAAGAATGGGCTCTGCCTCTATTTTAAAGTAGGTATGCTCAAAACTCCAACTTCTGCAAAACTTAAAACTTTTTTCTTCTTACTAAATTCTGCTCTTGTATTACCTACATGAGGATAACAACATACCAGCTTTTCCTCCATTAATGTCCTGTAAAATCACATGTATTTTTAATATAATGAATTATTTGTTCAGTATAAGAATTATTCAGACTACATTGTCAAGTATTTACACAATTCAATCTCGTTTCACAAATCTGGAACCTGACTAAAGTTTGAGGTACACATATTTGTATTTTATACTGTAAATAACACTATGCATTTGTTTGCATAACTACCATCATCTTGAATCAGGACTTACACAGCCCTATGCAGCCAGATAAATACATTTTGGATTTGGGATTTCACTATAATTGGCTTAATGTGTTAATGTGCTGAACACATTTTCTTGCTTTACCTTAAACAACTCTGGCATGTTCTACATACTAACTTAATCCTACTGATCTAGTAACTTTGAAGGACTACTGTTATGTAACTGCCATTGTGCACATTGCGTTTAAATTTCAGATCACACAACCACAATGGCTCAAGTCTAAACCCATTTTGACAGCAAAATTACGTCTCAGTCTAAAATTCACAGTTCAAGACCTCAGTCCAAAATAAGACTTTCCTTGTGCAGAACAGTCCTTTTACATGTGTTCCATAAAAAATGACACCAGTATCTTCCATATAAGAACAACTTTCCATCCACTCAAATAGCTCTTCACAATAATTGAGGATACAGTTCATTAATGCTCATTAATGTATAAGTAAGGGACCTGCAGACTGCTCCTACAGAGGTGGGATCTCTATAAAGGGACACAGGTTGAGAGTACACTTATCTGTGTGTTTAAGGCTGTAGCATAATACATTCATAGCCTTCATATTATTGTTTACAAATAAACTGGATACAAAGAAATAGTAACAAAAAAGAAGTTTCTGGTCTGCCAGGGGCCTGGATCCAGTTGATTTAAAACCATGTGCTATTTAACAAATTTCCATTTTGTTGATTTAGCAAATATTCACAAGACTTCAGCTGGTAGTAAAATAAACATATTTTACTCATGAAAGTTTTCTTTCAGTCTGTGATCTGATACAAGTGTTCAGTATGTTTTTTCTAGGTAAATATTTTTCATTTTTTTCTGATTATTTCCTTATCTGCTAACAGATGCGTAAAAAGAACAGGTCAAGTGAACTACAAGCTATGGAGTGGGGCAACTTCAGATGAAACATCTATTTGAACTTGCAGAAACTATCATTCTGCATGTCAAAAGCTGACGAACTGAAAATAGATTTTCCTGTGATTAAAGGGGATGTAATAAACTGTATTGCTGTCTTCCTCTTTCTATTAGCTCTTTTGGTATCCTTCATATCCTTTGTATTTGTCATGCATGTCTTTGAGGAACATTTTCATGTAAATTATATTTTAAAAATATTACTTCCCCTCTGCTGATACCTGCAATATTGATATGATCACTCTATCGCCATTTCCTTCTCAGGAGATAGCCAAGATTAAGCCAACGCAATTAAATCTGACATTCCAGTTGTCTAAAATGAGGTTCTTACATCTTGCTTCCACCAACTATGTGGAAAACAGTCTTATTTCAAAGGTGCTGAGCCTCTAATTTCAAAGGTGTTACCTCTTGGCAAAATCAGTCCTTCTGAATCTCTGTCCCCACATATTTAAATGATTAAATATGGAGGAAAACATCTCATTTTACCCATCTGGATTGGAGATTTCACCTCCAATGTAATGTTCAGCATCCTATTGCCACATGGTCTCACACAGGTGAGGTATAACTATTATATCCATCAAGTTTCACTTTGGGTTAACTTAATTTTTGCTAGAGTGGGAAAAATTACTCCTAGAGCAAGAGCTTTACAGTGCTCAGATTTTGTGTAGCTTCTAGAGGAATGTGTCTTTGGCTTACTGTCAGGCTTGGACACACCTGCTGTGGTGATCAAACTACCAGCCCATTCTTATAATAACAATAACCAAAGGAATATTCAATGCTATTAAATAAACTGAGTACATTTTAACACAAAAAATTATGAATTTAATTCTTTTTTCTTTTTCTTTTTCTTTTTCTTTTTTTTTAAATTAAAAAAAAAAAAAAATCAGAGACTTCCCACCAGGGCTATCTTTTTTTGAAGCTTAAACTGTGAATGTCAGTGCAAATCTTTGCAGGGTGCTTTGGAACTAGAACCAGTTTGAGAATAAAGAAATTACCCTCAACATTCAGCAATAGTCTCTCGTCAATGAATAGGGTCAGCATGCAGCAAAACACTTGGCAAAAGGTTTCTGTTTCCACTGAATCCCTCATTATGTCCCACACATTTTTAGAAGCTTGAAATACTATTTATCTGCTGGTTTTGTTTATGCAACTCAGGCAAATACTGATTCCAGGCACTAGCCTTACCAGATTTTAACTTTCCAGTAATATCACCATCACTGTTTGCACTATACTGGGAGCTGGTGTGTTGGTAACAAAAGGAGGTACGGGAAGAATTCCTTCATAAAAACCTCACAAACATTTATGTTAAAAAATTATGCTTAAATTTCAGGAAACTTTACACCTCGATGAAATTCAAAGTCTGGGATTAAAACCAAAGTGTTTGTTAGTGTCCATGTAGAGTGAGCAGATGTGAACAAGCGTAGCAAGACTATGAACAAATCTGGAAACATGATTTTTGAGATAACTGCCTGGAGCAATTTCTGAAGCAATTTTCTACAGTAGAGAAGAAGCTTGGATGACTCAGAAAATCTAAAACAATGTGGGTAAAATAACATTTTAAACCCTTTCTTGTTTCTATTCTTCTGCCACACTTATATGTGTTGATTTGCATTTTTTTCTGAAGCACTCAATTTATATCTTTTAAAAAACTTCAAAAGTCTGATGCTATCTAGAGAGACAGAGGGAAGTTTGTGTTAGCTTTAAATAGCACCTTATTATATGAACATCTGGATATTCAGAAATGAACTGTTCTTCACAAAAGTCATCAAGGTTCTTCAGAAATAGCACGGATGCTTTTCACCTGTTTACTTTCCCATTGCATTCACTGATATTCCCCACACTTTGGAGGAACAATGCTGTCCACTCGATGGATTTATACTGTACATTCCTTAAAGGACTTATTTTAATAGGTTTTTAAAACATATATTAATTTTTCATTACTTTTTCCTATGTTTTTGAAACTTTAAAGATAAAAGTAATGCGTGAAGATGCAAAACTAAGTATTTTTAATTCCATGCTGTAAAAATTGTCCATTTACTTCAAAATACATCTTTAAGAAATGTCTCTAAATGTAGGAAATGAAAAAACTTAAATCCTGAAAATTATTTTTTCTGAGTGGTACATTGTTCATGAATGGCTTTGATTTTGTTAAAGCACATGCATGGAAGTTGTTGGTATATCTGTGAGCATTCATTTAGAAGGTAATTTCATAGTCTAATCTTTGATAGAAAATTTTCCTAGATATGTTTCTTTATCCAGTTTCATTCTAATACTCATAAATACAACACAGAGAAGTGAATTAGTCCAAATTCTAACTCAATAGATAATTTTTGTGCTTGTCTTCAACAAATATCCCTGTCCCTGTTTCTCTTCTCTGACTCTTTCTTCCAGTTTTGCCCCGACATATTCCAGAGTGATAAGTTGACAGTGAGTTGGTTTATTACTGCAGTAATACATTTCTAACTCCTCTTGGTCCCTTTACGTATTTTCTTTAACTTCAGTGATGTCGAAAACATTTAAAAATTATGATTTTCTTAAATATATGTTGTTCTTTGAAAAAGAGAAATTAATCAGAAGGTGAGAGCCACTGAAAAGATTATTTATCAGACTAGAAATTTAGAAGAAAACAAATAGAAGCAGATGAGAAAATTGTTTTAAGATAAATAGTTCAAAGACAATCATTTTTATTCTGCCATCATCCATCCAGTTATTATTTCAAGACATAAATTTCTAATGTACTGGCTACCACAATACTCTGTTGCCAAACACACAAGGATTAGCAGAGGAATAAATCAGTGTGCCACCAGCACAGGAGTCTCTGGTTCTCCCAAGGAGACAATTACACACATGAAAGATTGTTTCCAGAGATGGATTACCCAGGAAAAAGTAGATGCACAGACAGGCCATTTGAGTTTTTCCCTACTGCAGGAAAGGACTGAACAAAGAGATAAATCTTAGTTGTGCTCTTCTTGGTCAGTCTCTCTCAACATCAGCATGCAATTTACTGTAGAATTCTGGAAAAGAAATGCAGAAATGGATGGTTCTGCCTTAGCTAGGTCCCAGCCCAGCAACTTGAGAAGAGTATTCAACAACAACAAAATGGAATAGGAACAGCAACTAGATGTGCTCTTCGTAATTCATGTTACTTAACAACCAGATGGATGCAGACAGCAGCAGAAGTATTCATGAATCTTTTATAAGTGGACAAAAAAACAAAGCTATGAGTTATGTGACTGGTTGAGGCTCTTTGGAGATGAAGCATTGTCTTTTATCTGGTAAGGCTGTTGTTACTCTTTTCTGCTATGACACAGATTGCTATTAGATAATATAATCCATATACCACAAAAATAAAATCTTTGTACTCTTCAGCATTTCAGACATACACTGAGCTAAAAGCCAAAAGGAAGAAGAAAAACCTGGAATTATTTAGAACTGAATTCATGTGACTGAGATTTTGAATACACGTAATTGTACATATCCAGACGTTTAGACAATATTAAAAAAGCCGCACAGCAGTATTCCAGGAAGAGGAAATGATGATGCAAACACAAATTTGTACTGAGGTCTTTTTTACCCCAACTTTTCACATAGTGCTTTTTCAGCAGTAATTGATGAGAGCAGTCCCTTATCCCTCATGTCTCCGAGGAGAGGGCTCATACCATCTAATGTTTTTAAGCATAGCCTGGCTCGCCATGTATTAGTGGAGAGAAACAGACATTTGTAATGGACAAGATCCAAACCATCCTTTCCTCATTGAGTATACAGGAGCATATCTTGCTCAAAAGCCTAAATTAGGTACTATGAATCCCTTCACAAATTCTTGAACAACTCATTTTCTTCTCCACTCATTACCTTCTCTTAGAATTCTTACAAGAGCAACTATTCATTTCCTAGCCTTTACCTTCTATTTGCAAGAGATTCATTTTTTGCCTACAAGTCTTGAATCAGCTATCACATTTTCGAGTGGTTACAGTTATGCCCATATATGAATAGGAAATATATTTACATGTAATATGCTATAACACACTTTTCCATTTTTCTCCAATATTTATAACTGAATGAAAAATATGTTTAAAATTATATAAAAATTTCTAGTATGTTTTTCATTGTGCACTGCATGATTTATTTTAAAGATACTGTCTATTATTTTTTGAGATGTGCTGTACAGAAAATAGGAAAGTGTTTAGAAAGTTAGCTTTCTCACTGTATTTACTGAAACTTAGAATATTCTGTTTGATCCATTACACTTATCAGTAATAGTCTGAATTATACTATATAATTTATCTTCCCTGGATAGGATTGGAAGAGACAGGCTTTGCTCCAACTAAAGCACAAGGCATCTTCTGCTTATCCATTTCCTCAAAATGTCATCTAAATTCTTAATTTATATTCCAAAATCTGTGTCAGTTTTCTGTCTTCCATTTTCATGAAAGAAAAAAAAAAATTACATACTTCTTGCTATCATTTCAGAGATGAAAAAAAGAAAAACATATCCTGCTTTATCTATTGGAAACTAATATCCTCAGTTTAATTTAAATACCATCTCTTCAAGTACGGGTAACTTACCAAGTCACTAAGATCAAATCATCAAACCCCTTTGCTTCTCAAAAATAACACTGACATGTCAGATCATGTAATCAAATCCTCTTTGCCTCATATGGAGGCTGATAAACTCAATATGATATCTGAACTACAAAGAAAAAATAACAAGCTGATACACTGATGCTAGCGGAAAGTGTCTAACAAGAAAGAAGTTTCTATTAAAACTTTTTGAATTCAGGTTTTCATTATTCTGCTCCTTGCACCTGGAAGGAGACAAGACCAGCTTTACAGCTGAAAATAAATTCTGCTCATTTACACAGCCTTAAATCTTGATTTTATTTTTTAAAGATTACATCCTCACTTAAAACAAGTTGTGTCCATTTCTGTACCTGCTTTAGTAAAAGTTTAATTGTATCTACACCTTTATGTGATTGGCCTTTCATTCTAAGATACAACAGCCACGACACAATCATACGAAATTCCATGTCCCATTTTCCAGTTAAAGGCAAGACAGATATAAAATGACTTTCAAACAACTCTTAATACAATAAAAGAAAAATGTAAAGGCACAAATAGAGATTTACACATATATAAAACTATATATACTTAAGCAGTTCACAGTTACTGGTTCAAGGATCCCTGTTAGCCAAGAAACTCTGAGCCCTCCCTACTTCCAGTGCACCCAAAGAACTGAATTTTAAAGAACTCTTGTTACCTGAAGGCAGTTCTTAGGGGAAACTCATCCACCCCTTAACAAATTAGGCAAGATGGAAAATCCAACTGCAGGCTTGAGGTTATTGCCAGTGGAATTTTCTACTATGCAAGAAGTAAATTCCTTTTCCTATTCTCTGGGGAAGAACAGCCATATTGCTGGTGATGACATAGTGCTGAGGGCATTTTTTACAAGGTGGGAAGTGCCTTCAACTGTGTCATTCTCTGCTTGGGTGGAAATAAATGCACGTTACAAATCCAGAGCCATGTACAATGAATTCAGAGCAGCAGTACAATCTGAGATGCATTACAACTGCTACCCAGTGAGGCAGAAGTGTTTTACCAGCCCTATCTGCTGTTCTGTTGGATGAAATGGAGTGTAACTTATGAAGTTCTGGTTTTTCTTTTTTTCCCCCTTTTTTCCTTTTTTTTTTTTTTTTTTTTTTTTTTTCAGAGGGGTGATGTGTTTAAAATTTTGTAGCCACATTGTTAAATGCAATCTCTCTATTGGGTTTCTAAATAAGCTTCCAGGCATGGCACATGCTTGAAAGAAGGCACAATTTATACCAATAAAACTAGGTACATAAGTGACAGTATGTTGTGGACCTTGGGGAGGGGATTACCCAAAGCAGCTGAGCTAAGGAATGGCTCACCACTGCTGAAAAAGAAAAGCTTTATTTCCTGTCCCTCTGCTCAGCCTCATGGTTCCATCCCAGTGAGTTTTGGGAGGCACCAGGCACTTCTGAGTCCACTAAACTCAGCAACCCAGGACGAAACAGCTTCTTCAAGCCAAATGACAAAGATTCCTTGCATGTGAATGTAAAACATTTAATTTTAAAAAGTTGACACTACAATATATAAAATAGATATTATAAATGCACTTAGTGTATTCTACAGCTGCCAGGTTTGTGTTTTTAGGAAACTATAAGTTACACTGTGGTTAAGACTTGTATTTTCACCTTCTGAAAGAGGTTAGTGTAAAACCAAAGAAACTCAAACAGTTTCTAAAACTTTCTGATTGGACTTAGACCTTTTCAATTCTCACAGAAAAAATAGGCTTGAAAAAACAATCTATTTTGAAATGCTGGAATTTTCTAACTGAACTACACCCTTGCTCTTCTGAACCTCTTATAAACATCTCTTTAGCGACATTGCTAAAAGCAATGCTTTTAGCTATTGTTATCTGAAAGTGCTGCCTTTAAAAGTGGAGCGACAACACTGTAAAGAACATGGTGATTATTTTTTCTTTAAGGGAGGAACATGATACCTTAATGCCATAATTAGGCTATGGCGAGAAGTCGAGTCCAGCAAAAAGCCCTGCTATCTCTAAATCCCCTGTTCAGCTGCACAGCTGCCTTCGACCTGCTGCAAAGTGTGCCACAAGAATCAATGGAGACAACTTTCCAGTTACCTCAGAAACCCTAAATCAGACCTTTACTACCATCAGCACAGATTTTACTGTCTTCCTTTTGTATTCTCAAACATTTAATCACATTAGTGGAAACCTCTGAACTTTTAGATATTACAGGTACAAGTCTGACAAATTCCCCTGAAAAATTCTCTCTCTCTCTCTCATTTCAGCACTTACCATCTATCGCTCACGGTTCATTTAAAAGGCAGAAACCCTCTAGGGAAATTTTGATCTCCCTTCAGTTTGCCTCTTCCCTAAGTTTTGTATTTTATCAAGGCTATATTAATGAAAGTACATAGAGGTGATTTAGAAATTTCTAAGACAACAGAAATTAGGGCAATGAAAGATGATGCAGTCAACAGGATCTCTGCCACTTCCCATGGGTGAGATAGCATTACATGAACACATGTCTCAGAGCAACTTTTTTTCCTTGTCACTCAGCCAAAGAGTCTCATTCATGCAGCCAAGTGTCAATGCTAAGGTAAATGTCAAAATAGCAACTGCTTCAGTCTTGTAATTTTCCTATTAAACCCACATATTCTTTTTCTTACTAGGTAGACCTTTTTCTCTCTAATGTGCAACTTCAACTGGA
>NW_010336349.1:298-29538 GCF_000700745.2 Antrostomus carolinensis | reverse complement strand
CTGGTGCTTCACTGTCTGGTGAAAGCTGGATCAGGAGTCAAAAAAGCATTATGCCAAACCAGAAATAATACAAAGTGAGATATTAGGCCAAACACCTATATTTGATTCCTTATAGTCCGTTTCATTCTGTTTCAGCACAGAAATCCGCTATCTGATGGTCATAGCATGACTACCACTGTCCTCTGTGATACTGAGATTAAGATATTAATAGCAAAAACCCCTATTATAGGAGGTCTGAAAGCTGCAAATGAAAGTATACGGGAAGAAAATTTAATTAGGATCTTTGAGATCATCAGAGGACTGTGGAATGAGTGTGAATGAACTTACAAGGCTATAGAGACTTCTACCTCCCATAAGAATATGGCTCCATAACTTCCCTTCAACATTTTTAAAGGAAACACAGCTGAGGAAAAAAAAAAAGTGATAAACCTAAATTGAACTGAAGCAGTATATCTAATTTTTGTAGTCTAGTTACTTCTAATATCAAATATTCATTTCTCCCAGAAAGCAGGTAACTATAGCAACAAACACAACAGAGCTGTATACAAAGGTGCTGAGGAACAAAAAAAGGTAAAAAATCGTTACATTTATCCCATGTTTGTTAATTTTTTACCCTTTTTAAAAAAAAAAAAATTACCAGTACAGCTGTAAAATACCTGCAAATTATTAATTTAGTAAAATTTTATAGAGACACTGAACAACCTCTATACACACACACTAGAAGAATCCCATTCCTCTCTGAAAACTGCAATCAAAAATAATTTCCAATTAAAATACTTTCTGACAAGAAGAAGAAAATTAATTTAAATTTTAACTCTAGGATGAAAGGAGAACGAGCAACGTCATGTTTCATTTTCTTCAGCCTGTCACTTCAATTCTCTTTTGAGGAGGACTTATTTTCAGATGATATAATTACAATCCTCAAATGGCAGTTTTAAATATACATGACAGATGTTTATTAAATTGAAATACATTTGGAATAAAATTTACTTCCCCTCCTCTTCCCTGCAGAAGCAAAGGCCAGATTCTAGGGTCTCTTTCCTGTTGCAGTCCCTTAAAGCTGAAATATTTTCATGATTGCCAGTGGAATTGTCCCCAATTTCAAAGACTGTAACTCTCCTCCCCTACCAGCACTGCCATGCATTTCATCAGTAGCATATATGTTGCCTGGCCCATCTAAGTGTACTTTCAAACTTTATGCAAGGCAACATCCTAACATGAATACTATAAAGAAAAATTAAAGTGGTAAAGATATCCAATTCTTATGTTGAAAATAACATCTTATCTAGGGCAGGTTGCGGTCCAGTATTCTAAAAATAATTAAATGAGCAGTGTCAGGCAACATGGTCTGACGTCATCATATATTGTATGTCAAAAAAGAAAAGTCAGCATTCATAAATACTGTTCCATGGTACCATCAACCTACAAGGCAGAATTCATATTTTAGATGGAGGTATCTATTTAAAGACAGTAATATAATATGGCACAAACTTAGAGTGTTTACAAATCACTTTTCTGAGGGAGCAATATCTTCCCTTAAGAGTGACTTATATACGGTCTTGAAGGAGTCAACTTATACTTGTTCTGCAGGGACAATGATGCTTTATGGATTTCCTCTCGAAGGAAATTGAGTTTGCCTTAACAACAAGAAAAAAAAAATCCATGACACAAGACAGATGAAATGAAATACGTCAAAAGTAAATTGTAAAAAGTAATCAGCAAACTGAATTATATGCATAAACGGTGGCGTTTTGATCACTGATAGATAATTCAGTGATCTTTCACCAAGGAAAAATCAATAATTTAGGGAACTTTCATAGCCATATAAAAAAGTCTATAACTTATACAATGAAAAGGCTAGCCCTTCTGTGGTAAATTGAAATTCTGTAATTCTACAGTAATCAACCACATGATTGAATGACTTCATTTATGCTTTAGATTTTGAGCTTTGAAAATGTTTATATAGACATAATATGGATGTAATGTCCAACATTGACAACTGAAAACAGATTCAAAGGCTGTCACTAGTCTCTCTGGGATGTTCCAGCTATATTTTAATTAAGATTTCAATTTTTGCACTTTGCTTAATATACAAAAAATGAAAAATCGGCAAAAAGTTACACTAATGTGTTACAAGTGAAACACCAGTGGATTCTCTAGGCCAAAAGAGAAACAGGAGAATTTGGTTAACATGACTCTTCATACTTATACGTGCTAAATTCAACAATTTATCCATCTCCAGGTGTCTTCGAAGGGATGTTTCTTCAGGCTATTTCTGTGTATTTATCTGTGTTTATCCATTCCAAGAACTAAAAGGTATAATTCAATCAAATATACAAACATCATTCACATTTTGCCTTCTCAGATTACCTTTTACTTGATTTACTGAGTATATAAACAGAAAACTAAAAACTGATGTTATTCATATAGTCTAAGAGGGTTTTTTTAACCTTGAATAGAGTTTTATATAACTTAATAGTACAGACTGAGGACTATGGGATGTTGACACAAATAAATAGGGAAATGCTACCTAATACTTCACAGAACCCAAAAGAATACAATTATAACAAGGGTAAATGGTGAAAAAAAATTCCACTCACATTTTAATTCAAGTTTTTTGTAATTAGACACTCCAGCACAAAGGATAGGTACAATTAGGCAGAATTTGGAGAGAAAGAATTTTCTCATTGATGGTATTAAGATAAAATCTCCTACAAAACAGCATATTTGAAATAATTTTTGCGACACACACTCTAAAAATAGAAAGTCATTAGAAAACAAAAAGAAAGGGAAAATGAAATGAGAAAGATGAATCCGTTATCTGATTGGCATTTGGGGAATCAAAAGTAACATCCCATTGACGCCAGAGGAATTATCCCACACTAACAGCACTGGGAAATCTGAATTACACTAGCTGAACACTAAAAATAACCATATATGTATTCAACAATATCTTTTTTATGTTTAAAAAAATGGGTTAAGGAATCTGGACCCAAACCACAGTTTTATAGCTAGATTATTTTCCCCTTTTTGGTATTAAACATTAATCTAAGGGTTTTCTTTTTTCTTCTCTTGGAAAGATGACCAGTGTGTAAACCTAATTTCTGGCACTGGCTAATTCTCTCCCTTGCCAAGGTGTTAACAGAGCACACAGATGCATATAAGCTTGATGAGTTGCCAACAGCATTAGGGTTAGGTGTTCACTACAGTCACAAGTATATTAGCTATATTTGATACTGTTCTTGACAAAAGGTAGAGTTGTTCATTGCTCAGTTCCCAAAGCTTTATTGTATTTTGAGAAAAGAAAGAATAGCGATTGATTTTCATATTAATGCACACAAAACTTCCTATCTTGAAGCATCTCTGGGGTGACTCTTGTAGAGTTCCAAGCACTCTGAGCTACAGCTCTGGTACAGCTAAGTAATTATTCCTATACTTACATTGAAGTAATTCCATTTACTTTTCAGTACTAACTCTACTTGAGTCATGCTGGTTGGAAACTGACCATTTCCAGATATTTTCCTTTTTGCTCTCTTAAGCACTGAGCATTCTGAAAGTATTGATGTAGTTCATCTTATCCAGACAGCAAAACATGTCTGGAAACTAGGGATATTTGCCAAAAAAACAGGGTGTACTGGGATTAATCAATAGAGACTCACTTCTACCTTCTGTAGTCACATTCCTTGGCCCTACAAAAGAATGAGTTAATAAGCTTTCTCATCAAAAACATAACAGGAATCAAACTAAGAATTACTGGTTCATCCAGTAAAATGAGATTCTCTCTGAAGATATTTAAGCCCAAATGCTGCAAAGTTCATCATAAATTTAACTTTAAATACGAGTTTACACCTCACTAACAAGCACTTTGTATCTTTCTTCCCATTTTACTATGTTTCTAATATTTGAGATAAAATGGACTATTAAATAATCTCTGAAAAGAGGCTGAAGACCCACCACTTTTCTCTGACCAAAGACCCACTTCTCCTCACATTTACAGGCATCAGAAATCATAGTACAAGGAATACATGAATCATAGCAAAAAGATGAATGCCTTGTTTGTCTTGTATTTTAAGCAGAAAAGAAATATGAAATATTGACATATCTGTCACTAAAAAACCCACAAACCATAGAAATTGAGGTCCATCTATGGAATTTACTATATTGCAAAACAAGTTAAAAGTGTGCAAGTAGGAATTCTGTCAGAGAAGACAAGACAAAATGATACAATTATTCCAACTCAGAGCTGATATGCTCCAAGGTATATGTTTTCTCACCATCACTGTAAATATGAATATTTTAGAGGTTAATATGAAGATCAAATGTGCAATGCATTTGCTGAAAAGATTAATATCTTTTCATTAAAAATGAGAGTGCACTGTTGGTTCAGCATTTGCATTTAGATCGAGTAAGTAATAAGTATATTGACTGCTTAAGACACATATCTCCAAAATGGAAAATATGGATAAAGAGGGTAGGGTCCATCTGCAGAAATGGACAAGCTTTTCCTATTTCCTACTGCTACCCCTTCAGAGAACCTAAGCCCTATCAACAAGAACGCTATGATTTACTTATCACAGCAGAACTGCTTGCATACCGGAAAGAACATTTCTGCGAGCATTCATTCCTTCATGCGAGCGGTGTACTGGTGAATATGTATCGGTGGGCTGCTGTTGACTTGAAAAATTGCCAGCTACTGTACAGTCATTCATCAGTGTATGGACAGGAATGGGTATTTGCTAGTTGTTATACGCTGCTTTTTGTTGCAGTTGTTGTTTAAAGCTTAGAGCCATCCGGTTAAGCGGGAGGCTCAGCCGGCTATTACGTTGTTACAAGCGGTCCACATAAACATGAGCAGGATGGGCTAATGCAACTCCAGGTTTCTCATCGTTTATGGTATAAGGCTTTCAGCTCCATGTTTCTAAGTAATAAAGAGATGGAAAGGTATATAGGATTCAAATAATGGTAGACTGATGCAGCAAGATTGGTTCAAATGGTTACAGAACATAGCACTTGCTTACTGAAATGGTGGTGTGGCTTGTGCAGGCACACCGACCATCAGTCTCACTGGAGAACACACATTTCAGTTAACTGAATCTAGCCCAGAGTTTCTCAGAATCACAGCATACTTGAATTGGTTTTCTTGAGGTGTTTAAAAACATCTGTGACAGCATCTAGTCCAGCATGTAGCAGATATCTCAAACTATTTGTTAACTTCAGTTCAAATTAAGCACAGCAGTTCCTATCAAAAGCAAAAGCATATTACTCCTCAAACTGTGAGAAGTAGAGTAAATATTTCACTTAAGCAACTGTGGTGGCAGCTTTCTTATAGTACTTTAGTCATATACAATTTATACAATTCATACAGCTACTTCCCTGCAGAGCAGAGGGGTCTGTAACACTGGCAAAACAGTATTGTGGGTAAGCAGAAAAACTAATTACTGACCCATAAAGGAAATTTAAGAGTTGATTCTACAAGAGTACAAGCATTTTCTCCTCTTATGCACATGAATTGTATTATTTTTCTTTTGCTGCAGGGAAGCATCACTTTGAAGTGGACTCTTCATCCCTGAAATGCAAAATTCAGGACATTTCCTCAAGGTTTCTTTCCTCCTTTTTACTTCTTCTCCTCCTCCTCCCCCCTTTTTTTTCCTTCCCCTGTTGTGCTCTATTTCAGGTCATTTAGACCACACACTTTGATGGAGGACATCCTTCTCCTCTGAATTTATGAATCAAAATGTGTTTTCCAATGGATATCTGGAGGTATAATTTGCCCCCTAACACTCTTCAATCTTTATTGCTGACACATTCAAGGATGCCTAACTCCCACAAGAAAAAAGCCCACATTAATCTTCAAAAATATGTCCTTACTTGCCTTCTGAAAATTAAAATGGATGTTCTTTGAGAAATTATCTGAGTTTTGCTGCAAACACTGAGGATCATACACTTTTGGAACCAATTTTGATTCTGGAAAAATTATAAATAAAAATGCGTTGGTATATTAATACAAATCCTGCATGGTGCTAAGTCTTTCCTTGGAGGCATGAAGCACTCAGCTTCCCTTGGCAGATGTCAATAGAAATCAAAAGCACTCAGCAGCTTGCTGGATCTATTCTGTGGGATTCCTACATACACTTTTTCTGCATACTGGAGAGAATTACTTTTTTTGCTTAATGCTTTTGGAGGTGATACTATACTATGGAAATAGCTCCAGAGCACACACTATTACCCATCTGTGCTAAATCAAACACCCATTCAATTACTACCAAAGCTAAAAAAAACCCCCAAAAAATAGCTAGCTTGGGGATCTGAAAGTGAACAGGCAACTCAAAAAAACCCCCCAAAAACCTATGATCTTTCTGTTTCTAGACCATGTAAGAAAGAAAACAACCCTAGAGAGTGATGTCTTTCACATTACATATTCCTTCTGCTGCCTTATGCACCCAAGAGCTTTGGAATAGCCTTTGAAGGAGAGGTCACTTAACACACCAGGGATCATTCCCATCTCCATACTCTCAATTTAGCAGGAGACCTAATAAATGCCAGTTACAGAAAAATAAATTTTGAAGACTGGAAGGAATTTAACAAAATTATCTTCATTTTGAGCTGATCCTGTATAGCTAAAAGAACAAACAAATGCACAGCTGAGGTTCACTAGAAACAAGTTAATTATTTCCTTTTTCCTTTCTTTTTTTTTTTTAATTATTTTAAGAGTGTCTACTTAGAATTTGTTTTTAATTCTAAAGTATTACCAGAAAAAAAATGGTTTATTTTATTTTCATCTCCTTAAAATTATTAACCTAGATGTTTAATAATACATGCTAAGATTCTCCTACATATAGCCAATTTGATATAAAAAACTGAGCTCTCTAAATGGTCAAACTTTGTTTTACTTTAGGGTAAATACCTGTATTTTGAATTTTTGCACAGAAACAAGAATTTCTGTGGCTATGCCATAGCAACTTTTCTGAAAATGCTGAAGCATAGAAAAATAAAATGGACTATACAGTATGTGCAAAGCCTGACAGATGCTTTATATCTCCACAACTCAGCATCTCCAGTCTCCTGTTCCCTCTGATGCAAAAACATTAAATAATACTTAAAATGAAAAAAAATATCAAAACCAAAAGAAAATGCCAAACAACTTATATTCTGTTAATTTGTCTTAAATGAAATGGAAGGTGTCCCAAAAGCATTAAGATCCAAGCAGTGGTAAAACTTACTAAAAGTAGGTATGAGTAATTATAACCAGATTTTTATTATGCTTTAAAAGAGTTCACATCAACCTCTGGTGCACATACATATGATTTATGAGAAATAGTTTTCTCTTTTCTCCATCCTAAATAAATTTTTACTTTAATCCATTTTCTTAATTTGTGTCTAGGGCTAATACAGTTTAAACAGTACACCTACAAGGAACAACTAAGAATAATCCACTTTTGACTGTCACTTGCTTTTAAGATTCAAATAGAAAATAAATAGAGCTAGCAAAAGCCAGAAAAATCACAGGCAATTGATCCAATTTAAAGTTTAAGTAAAATCAAGTAGAAGCTGCTGGTTGAATTGGCAGTCATGAATAATCAGATTCATGAAGACAAATTTTTGCACTTTCTGGAGCTGTGGAATTCCCCAGTAGAAATGCACTTTCCCCCACAGCCCCAAATATAAATACCATGTGTACCCAGTTACCTGCAAATACTGCTGACTCAAATCCCAATCATCCCAAAGGATCAGTTGAGTTGTTCAACATCAATTCTTTTTTTTTCCAAGCAATGGAAAACATGAAAAAACTTGCTATTCCCTATGCACATCTACTATAATACATTCTCCACTGAGATACCAACAAAAGATGGGTAAGAACTGAGGAAGTAAAAGCACTCCTCTCCTGTTCATAAGTACTGTTTCATGCAGTCTCTGTCCAACCATCATTCAATGTCTCTGTCCACAGGTTTTATCCTCTGATGTTACACACCTACCAGCAAGGCTTTCAAGGGAAAGATTGTTTCTTTGTCCCATGTTTCTGCAATGCTCTTCATAGAAGATTGTGATAAAGAGCCAAAACATTTAATATCTACAAAGATTCACCAGAGACGCTGTCATAACAAAAAGGCACTAGTAATGGAGCAGCAAATAGCACTCTCTCCTGCCCCACCAACTTTCCAACATCCTGAAAGTCACTTCTTCAAGTCTGGTGATATGCAGATACCTTATTCCCTACGTAGTAGCTAGACAGACATTTCCTCCTCCAGATGTTACGCCTGTCTCTCTCCACCTGAGGCAGACAATTCTCCTACAATAATTCAATTTCATGAGCAACACAGAAATACATGAGTTATTTACATAGCATCAAGATTATGGTGGTACTCAGAACTGTTCAGAACAGGATCATTAGGCTGCTTGTCTCTAAAAGCTGCTATTATGGTTAAAAATATAAGTTTTACATCTTTGACCATGAATGGCTAACTCCACAGATATAAAAAAGGAGGCATGACTACCAGTTTCTACACAAGACGTAAATAAGCAAGAGGGGGGGAAAAGAGGCTTAACCCACAAAGATGACAGAGCACAACACAGACCATCTTGTGAAGAAATGGAAAAAAACCCCTTTTTCCCAAGCCTTTCACCTAACAAGACAATGTTATACTGGACTTTAACAGCAGATAATGCCTGGTGTTAGTGTTAAAACTTTACACAGTCCTACATTTTGGCCCATAAAACAGCTTTTACAGCAACAACAAAATTAACTTTGCAGTTTCAACAAGATTGCAGCTTGCCATGTCACCTTCAAAGTTAAAGTATTGAATTGACTATTATTAAAAATCATGAGGAATTCAGATCCTGCTTTCAGGATATACTACCCAGCCATAACACCCATTCGATTGAGGCCGAACTTCTTGTATGGAGACAGCATTATTATTTCATGAATCACCAGTGACCTTTGGAAGGTACTAGGAAAAGCAGTCATGTTCATTCCCTTCCATTGATTTTCTAATCTTGAGTAAATTGGTTTAATCTGGGGAATAGTTATTCATTAGGAATAAAAATACCTAAACTGACTTTAGAAAACAGTATAAAGCTTTTTATCTGAAACAATGAATTTAGAAGGGAAACTTGAGGCAAAAAGGCAGTGATCATACAAATTTTATCTTGGGCATGATTCTGTGGCCAGCCACACAAGTACAAAAGAATTGGAATCTCTCTAAACCTAAAAGAAAATTCTACAGGCCCAGACCTGTAGAATGGTCTACATTTAATGGTTTATCCATCAAATATTTGCTGTTGGAAAAGCCCACGGAAAAACTACTCACCTACAACAGGAAATGGTATGGGCATCATTTTGATCTGGTTAAAATGAAAAATAATGTGCTGAATATTGAGAAAATAGGACAATCCTGAATCTAACCAACTTAGAAGACAAGTTCAGTAAATCAGCACATACTTGAAACAGCCTGCAAGAAAACTTGGTTGTCTGCAGGACCTAAGAACACACAGGGCTATGTAATCAAAAGAAACAGTGATTTACAGAGTAACTGCTTAGGGTCATCATTGTATTGGTGTCCAGGTCACATATATTCTGATAACTAAACCTTTGTCTTAACAGTTTGGCTCTACTTTATTATTTTCTGAACATGAAATGATCATACCTAAACTTTCTCTGCTATCAATTTATGCTCTTATAATGTTAATGATCTATAATAAACATAGATTTTTCGTACTATGGTAATTCACCTTAAAACCACATGCAGACTACCTGGTCCTTTACTATTCTATTTTTGTATTTTCATTTTTTGTCTATGGGGTAGTAAGTTAATTTGTCCATTAAGTCCACTCAATAAAAAAAAAAAACAAACAAACCAACCTCTAGAAAAAGTATTTAAAGCGCCAAATTGTCACAAGCTATATGCACAATTAGGATTTTTATATTTTTTTTTTTTCATTTCCAAACAGTCAATTGGTAACTCTAAATTGAATTCCACTTATTCCTGAGATCTTTGCTCTCACCATCCAACACTAAATGCCTTGCCCAGAAGTTATGAACTACTAGATTTATAATATTGATCAGAGCATATAACTCCTTATGCCAAAAGAAATAAACAAAACTGTTAAAAGACTCTTCAGAGTTGAGCATCTGAACTGCTACCTCTGCAATACTCTGAACCTCTTTTCACCTCACAGAAGATGATTATAGGCACAAACTTTAAAATGTCAGACTGGCAATAGGAAAACATTCACTTACCTCACGATCCAGCAGTACAGGTGACACCACTGTAACAATATCTCCCTTTTCTGGGTCAATATAGAACATGTTTGGGGATGGTTTGGTAGGTGTCTGTTTGAGGATGTTATATCGCAGAAGAGCATTGTCTGTGCTAGAGTCGTCAGCATCAAACGCTGTCATACGCATCACAGTCGTTCCTACAGGAAAGGTGAACAGACAACAGAATGCATTTAGCAAGAGCATGTAAAATTATGCTGCCTTCACATGTGAGAACCAGGTGTGTACAATACATAATTATCTCATCAAGATCACTAAGTATTTTCACCTGATATGTAGTTTGTAATTGTATTTGTATTATCTTTACTTGCTACTGAGCCAACAACAAAAGGCTAGTGTTTCTGGTTTGCAGCAGACATGTGACTAACAAGTTCCCCATATTTGTGTGCTTTGTTGCCATCCATATTAGTTGCATTTCACTAAATGAACTACAGATTTATCTTTTTCACTTTAAATTCTACAGATCGAAAGTCTACAGGATCTTTGTGAAGATGACAATGCTGAAATAAGAGTGGTCTCTATTTTCACTTTAAAGTCTTGCACAGTTTCAGAATTGGTTGGACATTAAACTTTCTGTCAATAAGAAATTTTATAATGGTTAAAGCGTACATTATTCTAATGTAAATTTGTACAAATTTATGAGCTTATTGTATCAGCCTCAACTAAAAAAAAAAAAAGAAAACAAAACAAAACCAACAGAACACCTTTATTGCCAGGCTATCCAAGTGATTAAGGTTTGTTTTTTAACATGAAAATCCTATAGCACACAGTTCTGCTATAGAGTGCAATAAGGTAAAACTGTTGACTGCACAGATTCCTAAATGACATGCAGAGGGAAAACCTCACTCTTCTTCTACATCACAGTTAATACAGGGAAGACTGGGATGTTGCCAATTATAAATTGGTATAAATGTAAGCATTATTTATTTATTATTTTTTTTTTTAAATCTAACTAACAGTAATATATCATCACACCAAAACTAAAGTATTTCTGGTAATACTGACGTGAACAAAGAAAAAATCCTACCAAATAATAAAAAAGTCATGATCAAATCAACAAACTAGTTTCAATGATGAATCAAAGTTAAGTAACAAATTAATGCAAAAGGTATTAGCAAACTATACAAACAAGGAATCTAGGAAGGTATCCATTCTTTTGCCTAAAAATCCCAACTAAAACATTTATCAAATTCCTTTAACTATACAATTTACTTTTAAGTAGCTTAGCACTGAAATCGTATTATCTAACGTGTGAACCACAATGTCAAAGTCAGTTATAATTCTTTGTTAGAGATTAATTCTCATGTGGTGGCTAACCCTTTCTTTCCACCACTGACTTTCAGTGGGGAGGTATTATTTTAAAATATCATGATGAAAAATATTTCAAATACAACATTTTAATTTCTTAGCACATCTGTAAGGCTATATGATCTGTCCTCAGTATCCATCTAGCCTTTTGTGGCAAAATAGCTACAAGTGATTAAAACCACCTGCTAAAGACAAGGCCCAAGACATTACATTGGAAGTGCCTGCAAAACAGAAATATATATCATTCATATACAATGATAAGCAGTGAGTTTATATTCTTTGTGAAGGTCTTGAAGCACAGATTACTTAAAAATCAAATAAAAAAGAAACATTGTGGGAAAAGTAAAAACAAACCCAGCTTCATTTATGGGCTGCCATAACAACTGCCTTGTTCACTGTTAAACAAACACAACTGACTTGTTTAGGTATGATTCTTCTTTTTTCTTTTGCTGTACTTCCCAGAGTACAAAGTATTGCCTCTTGCTGTAGTGACCTTGAATATAAACTCTCAAAGGTTTTGCTTCACTGCTACTTCAGGCAGTTACCCCCTTGAGAAAAATAACAGAGATCTGACAGCATGTTGGTTTTATTCACCAGTGATTAAAGGTCAGATAGCTCAAAAAAGAAGCTTACCACTGGATACCATGCCATGTTTTCCAATGCTATGTGATCCTAGCCCCGATATTTTCATCTACTTTGTTTCAGATTTCTTCAGGAGAAAGAGAAAAAAAAAAAGCAGCTTTCTGTTTTGAAGAATGAAGATTCACCCTCTTTTCAAAAGTACAACACACCATACTATTTTTTAGATATTTATCACATTTAGAGAAGATTATTTATATTCATATTAGATAACACATTTCACTAAGATCTCCTAAGTCACAAGACTTCAGTGAAATAAATAAGAGTAAAGACAAATCTTCAAGAGTGTCCAAGTACAAGTGAAATTGAATGGGTTTCAGTATGCAACTCTCCTAAAAATGTAATTTAATAAGATGCTACACTCAAGTACATTAGACTGTATTTCAAATGAATATACAGCTGCTACCATTATTAATCTATTAGATGAGTTGATGCTCAGCAGAGATTTAGAAACTGATTAAAATATATACTCAGGCAGAAATCCTATTTATACAGTTGTCCTAGACAATTCTACTGAAATATTTCTGATTGTAAGACTGTGGAAGGCACATGTAGATTTTAAGATCTGATGTAAATCCCCAAATCTCTGGTTACTCTGGCATAATACCATGGCTGAATCTGATTCTGATTTGCCAGCTGCAGCTCTTTAACCTCTCAACTCACTGCACATTATCTTGCTCTGTGCAATCATCCCTTTGGTACATACAGATAAGAAATACCAGCAACTCGGTTTTTTAATTTTACATTCATTTTGCATAGAGCTGCTAGCTCCAAGAGGAAAGCTGTAGAGAATTAGATCCATTTTTTTCTATGTTGCTTCTGTCAAAAGTTTTGGGATACTGGTTTCTAGCTACCATCAAAGTGGCATTTACATTTAAGTAACAGTTGTTCTATTCTCACATATTCATATAACAGATATAAAAATACACACAAAATTTGGGGTTGTCTTTAGATGTCACAACACATTAGTCCAATCTATGTAAGGTTGTATCTGTTTCCTGTTCATGAACATCAACACAGAAAACCACACCTCTTAAAACATCACCTGTATGCTCACATCACTACAATGACTAGAGGACCTGCTGAATACTGCTGCTGAAAGGAAGTCCTTGCACTGATTTGAAAGTTGGTGTTAGGGTTCTGCAGCCATGCTGAGAACGGCTTGTCCTCAGGAACATGTCCTTCATACTCTTGTGCTCACAAGCACGTTTGCAAACTAACCAGAGATCAATGCTGTCCATTCATTTCAAAGCACGGTGATACCTACCCTATATTCCATTCCATTAGAACAAAACAAAAATCTTCGCATATACAAAAATCTGGAACAGGCAGGTATTTGTGGTTGATGCCTTGGATATCACACCAGCTTTAAACCAACACCTAAAATACAATCCAGGTACCTTTTGGAGAAGTCTGATAGCTGTGTTTCCAGGGAAAAACTTCCCTATCCTAGTTGAGTTGTTCACAGAAAAAACACATGTGACCACACATTTAGGATTGGACTACCACAAAAGATTATGTTTACAGAGATCTCTTTCCTAAAAATATAGTAACATAAATTTTTATTTTAAAAGGCTCTACAACATACATCCAGTCCAAAAGAGTTTAATTCAAGATGCACACTTCCTCCGTATTACTCTTTCATCATAAAGTTTTATTCTTCATAAAAGATTCATTTCCCCAGATCCATAAACTGACTACTTCTAATTCAGCTTCATTTTATAAATACTTCCATTCCTGGCATCAATCAAATGCAGCTGGCTTTCAAACCACAAAACAACAGCTTGCTATATTATCATGTTAAACAATATATATTAAGTTACCAAGCTGAGGAAGAAATGTCTGCAAAATCAGCAACTTTATAGTTCTGCCGATGATGTGCAGATACTCACTGAGGCAGTTTCTCTCAGTAGAGGTATACTGGTGTACTTCAATATTCATGGTTTATTTGTCACACTTTCTGGGCAGTTTCACTATTACCATAATCACTCAAAACCTCTACTTGCACCTCCCAGAGTTCCTCATTGATTAGACATATATCCCACTAGCCAAGGCATGGCTCCAGAGGCTGCAGCTATCAATCTGTTGATTGCTCATTTGGCCTGTAAGCTGGTTTGGAAATATTGGCAAAAAACTCCCCTTAGGCATTAAGAAGTAAAACACAATGCTTGCACAATTTTCATGGTGATTGGAGCAGATGGTTTCTTGAGGAAAAGCTCTTTGGCATTTTGTTATTTACCTCTTAATGACCCTTCTATTTCCTTCTTTCTTTTCTTCTCTGGTGTTTGTTTGGTTTTGGTTTGTTTGTTTGCTTTTGGTTTGTTTGGTTGGTTTGGGGTTTGTTAGGGTTTTGTGCCTATTTTTTTTTTCCTGTCAATATACCAAGAGAACATCTGGAGCAGTTCAGCTGATGGACGAGCTTATTACTAACCCCTTACCCCTTTCATTTATTTATTTATTATATTCAGCTGCCAGGTTTACAAAAAGGACTGGAATGTAGTGCAAGCGAGGCCTGTTACAAGTTGATGAAATGCGAACAAGTGCCGTAAGCCTACAGCCTTAGAAAAAGACTCTCCAGTTTAAAGACTTGAACAATTTTAACTTTATGAGAGCTACAATGTTCAAACCTTCACCCTGGAATTTTCTCCTGTTATTTTCACTCTTTTTGCAAGTCTCCACTGTATGTTCAGTAAATTAAAAGTTTTCTACATGTGCTACAGAAAGGGAAGGGTCTACTTTCCTAATTAACAGGACTGGATTGATGAGGTTTTTTTTCCACCTTCTTCACAAGTTCCAATGTGCCTCCATACACTGATGATAATCAGTTGCACAATGGTATATTTAAAAAAAAAAAAAAAGTTATTTTAACAAAGGAGGAGAACAAAGAATGAAAAATGGGATGAAAAAGGAAGAAATCAGGAGGATTACCTATATCTCTAGAGCACATTATATTTGCTACAGGAAAAAAAGACACCAACTTTTAGAAAGTGGAGCAAAGGAGGATACTCTTCTGACTACTATATTCATCATAACTAATTACATGTTTGACTGTCATCTTGTACTTTAAAGACAACAAGCCCCAGGGAAGCAAAACAAATATAAGAAGAAAGGTCTATTATGGTTCCAATCAAGTGCATTTGAATTGCAACTACAGTTATTAACTTACATGTGTTATTAAAAATTTGAAGGTCTTGCTCAATAGAGAAGACATTTAGTAAGAATTAATGAGTTCAGGCTTTTAGCATATCTTATGTTTTTAAAGGGCAATAATTTTCTACCCTGCAGGACTTTTGAATATTGTCTATTTAGATGTCTGGCACATTCAGGATATGTGTATACTCTTTAAAGTAGAGTTTAGATTGTGTCACTAATCAGTATACTGGGTTTGCCAACATATTGCAGTCACCATGAGTGGAGACATGCACTGGTGAACTACCAACTGTGGAATGAATAATAAACAAACTTCTCTTGATACACAAAAACTTCAGTAATCTTAAATAGAGATGAAGAACTGTTAAGAAATGCTACTATCTATAGACAGTTAATGCAGTCAGATATTTTTCCCTCTGCTGTGTTGTATTTTCAGCAGATATTTCCAGTAAGGTGAAGTTGCCCACAATTGTGAGACTTTTGCCAGCCGCTTGTAGAATGCTTTGTTTGCCTCCACATTCTGGTTGGGTGCTCTATCACAGACTCCAACGGGATATCTGCCCTGTTAGCCTTCCCCTTCATTCTTAACCCTAAACACTCGACTTCATATTCACAAACTTCAAGCTCTATATAATATAATCAAAACACTCACTAACATAGAGAGCCATCCCACCACCACTCCTTCCTTGCCTATTCCTCCTGAAGACCTTATAGCCATCCATTGCAGCACTCCAGTCATGACAGCCATCCCACCATGTTTCTGTGGTGGCAACCAAGTCATAACTATCCTGCTGCACAATGGCTTTCAGCTCCTCCTGCCTATTGTTATGTGTTAATCAGGTGTGTTTTCCTGTTCCTTTCAGTAGTCTTCCCTGCCACTGAAGGGACTGAGGAAAACACTCCCTGTGCTCACGATCCTTCAACCAACCGCCTCAGTGTCCTGAAGTCTCTCTTTTGGAATTGCTTTTGGAATTTTCTCTGCTACCTCCTCAGTTCCAACCTGCATGAGCACCAGTGGATGGTGATCAGAGGGCCGTACCAGACCAGGGAGTTTCCTAGTGACGTCCCTGACCCGGGCCCCAGGGAGGCAGCAGACTTCCCTGTGGGCTGGGCCCGGTCGGCACATTGGGGCCTCTGTTCCCCTCAGAATGGGATCGCCTGTGGCAATTACCCTCCTTTTTTTCGTAACAGAGGCAGTCAGGATGCGTGGGGCAGGCTGCCTCACCTTCAGCAAAACCCTGGATGTGCCCTCGTCTGTATTTTCATCTTTGTTTGCCGGACCCTCGATTTCCAGAGCCCTGGTTACCTCCTGAGGGTGACTTAAGGGTGTGGGTGCGGCCACAGTGGCCTCAGCAATGGCCGGGCCGTGCCAGCTGCCCTGTGTCAGCAGCTCTCGCTGGAGCTCTGGGAGCCGGGGCTGGGGCACCCTCTCTGCCAGCGCTTTGGCCTCAGCTGGTTTTGCCGTTTCAGGGAAGGTCCCCCAGTGCCATCCCCTGCTCTGGAGCCCTTCGCCTCTGTGGCTTCAAGAGCAATAGCAACTATTCTGCTGCTGTTAGAAGCTCCTCACCAAATTATATCTACTACAACTCCCCCAGTTCTACTCAATATCACTGTTACCCCTTCAGGAAACAAGCTTTCCTTGCTCAGACATGGGGAACTCATCACACTTGTTCACTTACAGCCTCTTTAGATGAACTGAGAATTACAAATTCAGTGAAAGAGGACTTAAAACAATAGAGCTTTACATAAAAAACAATGTCCTTTCTCCAGATCTGAACAGGCTGCAGATTTAAGCAAACCACCAAAGATTTCTTCCTAACTAGGATTCTGCCTAAGTTTTGGATCCACAGTAAAAATGTCTCACTCCCATGTCTGCTTCCCTTTTGACCAGTGAAGTCTATTAAGAAAAGGCATGAATTACTTCTTGGATCATGACCATAAGCTATAAAAAGTCCCACTGTTCTAATATCTAACTGCCAATTCATAACATAATCTTCTATGTCAGATAACATAATTCATAAAGCAATATAACACATGCTCTTGAAGTAAATGGTTTAATGTAAATGATGATATGCATTGAACATCTCACAGCAGGTGAATATGACAGGACAGTGATTTATGTGTGAAAGAATAGCTATTCAACATACAAAGAGTAAGATTCAGCCCTAGGCACACTCAGAAAACACAGAGGACCCACATTCTCTCTGAAGGTTGGCTAGTAGTAGTCAATCAGAAAATTCACAGAAAATAAAGACTAGATTAGGCATTAAAAACGTCATTAAACTCATCCCCCCTAAAAACAATGCAGGACCATTCTTCATATACAGAATAATATTGGCTTAATTTCTGAAAACCTCAAATGGAGAAATTTCTACAATCCCTATGTAACTTATCACCATGGCAAGTGGATTTGGCAAACACCTGCCAGAAAGCTAGCTGAAATCCTGAAAGGAGATAGGTCAATGCCTAAAATAGCCAGCTACACTCTAGACCATCACTGCACAAGTGGAGATGGAGGATGCTAAGTTCTTTCCTCACCTTTTATAAAACTACCAAAGGTAAAAAGTCTGAGACTCAACATCTCTTGCCTAGAGTGACTTGCTCACATCCTTTGATCTGAACTGTTTGACAGCTGAAACATTTTGTCAGAGAGGCTTACAACTCGCATGATTCACCATGCTGTTTTCCCAGTTCCCATGTAAAATTGGAATTGTCTGCAATCATTCAAATTTGATTTCAGATGTATACAAGCTGTTTAAATGCAGATGCAAGCTTTATAGTCAAGAACAGCCAAGCAGAGAGCTTACTAAAAATATATATTCTACACTTATCTCTGTTTTATAATCCAAATATTTTCTTTTTGCTTTTCTCTACCTTTTCTTTAATAGTTTCCCATTATTCTACTCTTCTCTGTATATCTGGGTGGTATGGTTCTGTCCAGAGCATTGCAAATTGCTAATGGAGAGCAATTTTAAAATACAAATATATAAAGCTTGATGTAAATTTCATATCCAGAAATACTCATGAGAAATTACCTTTTGAATGTGGTAGAAAGCTTCCCCTAAACATCAAGACAGAAAATAAACCAGACAAAATTAGATTAATCATTTAGCTTTCTCCCCCCAAAAAATAAGTTAATATCCAGTTTCTCCTAACCTCTAAGCAGGGAGGATTTCTTAATCAAGATAAAAGAAGAAAAGAAAAGAGATGTTTCTGAGACTTCACTTAGGTTAGTAGAAAAGGATTGTCAATTATTTGCATTTTGAACTTCTGAGAGAGAACTGGTCGTCTTTCACTTCAAAGCCACTTTCACCTTGTCTCCCTCAAGCCCATCAAGAAGTATTAGTGTTCTGAATATTTACAGGAATGGCAACAAGAACAAGCATAGACTCTTCCCTTAGCCTTTATTAAACAAAACACAGCTATGCACTGGGAACCTAGTTCACACTCAGCTATCCTTCAAGCCATGAAAGCCGCTGAATTTGGAGACCCAGCAGCACTTACCAGCTCTTGGAGCCAAGTAACCTAGCAATCTTCTAGCCCACAACCCTTCCACAGCACCAGTGTCCTTTCAATAGGAAACTTGGGTGCATTGGTAGAGAGGAAGCAGCAATGTGTTTTAATGGGTCCACGAGTATGGACTACTGGAGACCCTGGACTGTAAGGGAAGATCTTAGCTGGGATAGAATCAATGTAAGAGTTCAGACTGCTATTGAGTTTGGTTTATTTTGTTTTGTTTTTTAAATGGAGAAGTAACAGTTCCAATATAGAGATGCTTGTCAGTCATATTTTCCCTTTAAGATAAGACTGTCTGTAAGGCAGGATTGAAACTAGTTAAATAAAATTCTTGAAAATGAAAAAGATCAGTGCCAAATGTAGGTTTTAAATCAGTAGTGTATTAAATTCTAATAACATTCTGAGAATAAAAAGGAAATGAGAAGACTATTTTTCCTTTCATTCTAACAACAAATTGTTTCAAAATAAAAAACAAAAAGCAATGCAATGTATTGACAGTAAGTGCCAATTTTTAAAAACACCATAAAAATATAGTCTGTGTGGAATGGGTAATAACAAAACTAATCTGCATACTGTGTGCATACTCTGCATTATGACTTGTTCAAGAGCAATAACAAAATAGAGAGATTTTTCTAAGAAGTTAATGTTTTCACAAATTTCAATAGGGTTTTGATCAGGGTCACACTTCATAGATGGAAGATCTCATTCTTTAAATTACTTACTTTTGTAAAGGAATTGAATGCCTTCTCAAAAATATTTTATAAGAAAGGCAGTAATTATAGCCCTTGTCGCAGTGGGCTTTAGTCAAAAACACGTCATTACTTTACAGAAATCACTTTAGACTACTCTTCTATGTCCAAGTAAGGTACACTGGCATCCTTCCTGATTAAAAGGTAATAATATTACATTTTAATAAGATCTCTTAGTGCGAGGTCAATCTTCCTTGATTGAAAACGCTTTTTGAGACAGAGGGCCAGAATTTCTGTTGATCTAAATCAGCCCAGCTCTACTAAAACAAAGATTTATATTAGGTAAGGCTGCGGAATACAGGAATGACCTTGAAGATCTGTGTTAGATATACACAGCATTACATTGCCTTTATTGCCTTTTTACTTTCATAATTTCTCACTTCAGTATATGTGAAATGAAAGAGAAAAGCGAAAGAATGATCTGTGCCTTTTTTGTGCCTCTTCCATTTAAGGCCCTTTTCCTTCTTGCTACCAGCAACTTATAAAAGTATCAATTTTTTCACATGCATATAGGATAATGACAATACACCAACATATATTTCATCAGTAACTGCACCTTAGAAGTCCTCACCTTTATTCTTTGCCTCTTTAACTAACATGAACTGGTTGCACATTAATCTCATGTTACAAAGTGGGGATATAATTGAAACACCCATCCTTGTTATCTATGATTCTGTTGCTGTGATTCTCATCATCTACATCAATCCAAAATTAATCCATATAAGCCAACAGTGCTTCAATATTATAAAAGCAGTGCTAATCAAAGAAGAATCAGGCCTGAGGAGGTAAATCTTCTTGCATAGTTTCTAGTTTCATCTGTAGGAACCAGAGCACACACTTATTCTAATGTATCATTTCATCTTTGTATTGATTTCGTAGTCAAGTCTTAGCCATCTGATCTATTAAACATCTGAAAGTTTTTTATCTGAGGGATAAGTGTTTCCATCTTAATACAGGATCTTTTTAGGTGAGTTTTGTTTTTCTTTCCCCCCTTCCGCAGATGAACTACTGGGTAAATTATTTAGTTGGTCTCTTAGTGTCTGCTCTGTTGAAGTTATTAAAATTCATCCTGCCCAGATAATATTTTGTAATGAACTACTTCACTACTAGATCCAATAAATTAATTAGGCAACTAGTCCCTGTTCTTCTTCCAGAGAATTACATTAAGTTCATTGCACTTTTCCAGATAAATCATATCAAAGATGATGTCCCTGCTCACTGCAGTGGGGGTTGGACTAGATGACCTTTAAAGATCCCTTCCAACCCAAAGCATCCTATGATTCCTGTTAAAACTACAAACAGAAGTGGAATATTTGATTGTAAGGTTTCAGACTTAGTATTGAACAAATACTTACAAAGGCTCATAAGGCATGTCTTGGAAAGATACCCTTTCCATTAAAAAGGATTCATCCTTTCCCCGTACATTCTTCTGAACTAAGTTCAATAGCTTCCCACAGTGAAGGAGTCCATAGCAAGGAGGGATAAACACAATCAGTTATTCTGGAAACCTACACTTTGAATTGGCCAGCCTTTATGTCAAGTCCACAGCAACAACTCATTCCCTAATAGCCTTCTAGAATAATAAAAGATGGAATGTTTTTCAACCATTTCCCTATCTTGAGATTTAAATAACTGCATATAGAAATCTTTGCAGTCGTACTGAAAATCCTCTTTTTGGTTAAATTATATTTTAAAGCCACTGATAGCCAAATTTAATAAATGATTCAGATGGTGAAAGAGTATGCTTTATGATTTTGAAGGAAAAAAACCTGAAACTATCTTATAAATCACAGGTTTAAAAAACTCTATCCATATATATATATAAAGTTTGAAGTGTGTTGTATATGTTTTCAGTAGGGGCTTTGATATTCTTTCCCGAATTAAGTTATTAATTAAGTCACTGAGTTCAACAAGTTTAGCGTTAGGCAGTGTGATTAACTTCAGTCAGTTACAATCATTTGAGGCTCAGATACCTAGTCTTTTAAGTTTCTTAATAGTCACTGGAGAGGGACCGGTAATTCTGGATGCAGTTCATCCCATTCTAAGTTAAATATTCAAGAAAGGTGAGATGAAGCATCTTTAGAAGTTATTAACTCTGAAGGAAATTAAATCAGAAAAGATATCAAACTCCCAGACACTTAAAATAGGTGATACCACTCCTATTAATTCTGCCCATCACTACAGATGTGGAAAACAGAGTTAGAATAAAACGATTTTCCTGTACTTTTATTCTAGTATCACACACTCCAAAAGACTTTCTCTTTCCCACTTCATGAGTACTTATGGCTGAAGGGAAAACATGCTTGTAGGAAATGAATTAGAGGCCTGGCCCAACTCTGTGCTGGACAGCTTTACAGTCCTCACTGACACTTGACCCTTGAAAAGTGGAGGTCTGCAAGGATTAACTGCAGGCCATGATATCACTGTTCTTACTCCTTTAGAATTGATGCATCATGTTAGGAAAGGACCTTAAGCAACAAATCAAGTTATTTTAACTTTGTGTGTAATTGATTTAGTATTGAAAGGGCTACATTATGTCCTTGCAGAGAAAATATGGGTATGGAAAAGGCTCTGTATGTCATAAAACATCTAAATATTGACTGTGGAAATCCTTAATGTAAAATTAATAATTAAGCACAGAACAGCTCACGTTATATCACTGTCAGAAACTGGATACTTAGAGATCATAACAATTTGCAGAGCTGCAAGCAAATACAGTGTCATTAAGTCACAGGCTTGTTCAAGTACAGTTACACATATGCACATATTCCTTCTTGGGCCCAAAGAAAAGAAGCGTTAGTCGGGGCTGTACTGTGTCAAGAAGACCTCGAAACAGATTTTATTTGGTGACACACTTCTACCTTTCCACCAAGTACTTTTACACAGCCCTCAACTCGAACGCACTTAAAATTCAAGAGGGTTACACAGCTTGCAGTGAACTGATTTCAACTACTGATATCTCCTAAGCCACTGAGACATCTTTCCTTATTGTCTCTCCACCTTGGAGACAAAAGTGGGTTTGTTCCTTCACTCCCCAAGCTGGCTGGCAGGGATCTAAAGTCCAGAAACAACAAACCATATGTGAAGAGCACCAGTGAGCTCTCCTTCTGCCATGACTTTCATTGCTCCCCAGTTTTGAAGTTGAGCTTCTCATCTTACAGAGAACTTTATATGAACCTGGCAACATAGTCTTTGGTGTGGAGATGGCTCAAGTGTGGGGCACTTGGGAGCGCAAATGGATGAAGCTGTATCTGTATCTCTGTATCCATTTTGACTACTTCTTTCCTATTTTCCCATATTGTGGTGCTGTACATACAGGCTGAATCTTAAATTATAGGAAGGCAGACTTATAGACTGCTTTCTTGGCTGAAGGCCAGCAGAAATGGGCAAAGTGTTATACAGCCAACTGGTTCATTCACCTCTATACCCATTCTTGCACAAAGTAGAAGATAATTTTCTATCCCAAAACAAACATCTGATTTCAGTTAGGACAATTTTTGTAGACAAGGACATAAAATACATGGTAGTAGTTCAGTCCTGTTGTATTCAATGGCACAGATCAGGCAAATAAAGAATATACAAATAACAATATACCACCAAGTCTAAAGGCAATCTGTAAACACAATTTGTCAAGTACATGCATAAACCTTCCTCCCTGCCTCAGCTCTTTCATATCTTTAAGTGCAGCCCTGGTGCAAAGTATATGGAAGAATGACTATTCCAAAAGATATCAACCTTCAGGATACAATCTCTAAGAGTTTGAGGGGATTTCTTCCATGCAAAACTTCAGTTAGAAAAATCAAGTAAAAAATATTTTACTTTATACTCCTTGTGCTTCTGTGATTTATTAATTTGTTTTTGCCACTAACTTACATGAAATTCTACTTTCTATGGATGCGAGCTATAAATCTCTGCTAGTCAACAAAGTCAAGGTCAGTACTGAGTCACAGTTTTTGTCTCGGAGATGTCTGCTAGTATTTTTCCCTGACACTACCATACGCTTTACAATCGGATGAGATCATCAGTATATCACTACACATGATGTTTATATAAATTCAAGGCAAGAGGATAACAGAATCCCTACTACAGCTATATCGTAAATTCCTTGACTTTTGACAAGATCAGTAACCACTGAACCACTCCCAAACTTAACAACAAAACAAACGCAACCCCAAAACTTATCAACTTTGATATCTTTAAATTATTATTATCTTATGTGTGTTTATCTAGAGCAAAATACCTATGACTGTTATATGTGAGCCGCAAGGATTTGTATCTATGGATTACAAGTCAAATTTGAAAAAAATATAGCTTAGATCATACATTCATGACAGATCTTGAAAGTCTAAGAATAGATAGATACTAAAATGAAATGTACCAATGTAAAATGAAGTTATTCTGTATTTTTATTACATTACCAGAAACATGCATTAGGTAGCTGCAAGCTCATTTGTTCAGGGAATTCCCTTAGCTTTTTATTCAAATGTACTACTTTAAAGAGAGAACAGTTTGTAATTTCATTCACTTGCATGCCAATTATGAAATAACCCATTGATACTAATCCCAGCAGCATTCTGTTAAGCATATTGTACTTCCTATGCCTATAACTAGATCTGATAATGATCTTTGCACTGAATATATCTGTTGACACAGTACAACTAAGAATTAAACCAAATGGATAATTTGCTAAAGCAAATAAAAGGCAGCATATTTTACAAGTTTCTCAGTTACACTGTGATGACACAGATAACCAATACAGTCTAAAAAATAAAGAAAACAGTCATGTATACTTGTGTGAGCACTGACTTTCAAAACTACACAATTGATGACACATTGGTCACATTGTCAAGAGCACAGAAATGCAGGTGCTGAAACCCTTATTTTTTACATAGTGCTAAGAATGTAACGTTCTCCAAGAACGTAAACTCTGAAGATATTCAGGCATATGATTTCTTCCATATACATTTTCCAAATTCTTCTGACTTTCCTGGGCTAATAAAACTCAATCTATATTAAAATATACATAAATACTTGCCCCAAGTAGAATATATTTAATAATACATATTAAGACTTTGCAGAGAAACACTTACTTCTCCATATTGAATACCAGAGACATTTTCTGTCTTTGACCATTGTTTGAGACCAGGTTTTACTCAAAACTCCTAGATTTCAGACCTCTTGTTAAAAAATCCCAGAATGAAAAATCTCCTCTAATGTTCCATATAGTTTTTGCATTTAACAAATAAAAAACTTGTGCATTACATTACTGCCTTCATAGCATGCCATGCTTTTAGCTTCACGTACCATGAAATATTGTAACCACTATTTTATTTGCTGGAATCAAACACAACAGCAAAAAATAAAATGGGAGTTTATAAACTTCCTTCAGTGAAAGCAGAGGCTCCAAGAAATAGGTCTTATGCAAACTGCATTGTAGGCTGACTTCCTTACACTTAAATCCAACTCTCTGAAGAATTATTAAGTGTCCTTCAGACTTCTAGTAGATGAAGAAAGCTCCCTTTTTTTTTTTTTTACACAAAAAATGACAATTAGAAAAGGGTTATTTTGATGGCAAGTGATAATGTCAGAACAATTCTGTCTTCTACACTGACAAATTAATTTCACATAGGTTACCGGTAAGGCATCAGAGCTTTTCACTATTGACATTTTTCCCCAACATTAGACACTTTTAAGATTCAACTGGACAGGATGCTGGGCCACCTTGTCTAGACTGTGCTTTTGCCAAGAAGATGGAAGACCACAATCCACCAAATTTCTGAGAAATTCAGGTCCTTGTGATTTTGATTTCTGAAGTAGAAATATTATATTCATTCGAAGGTACTGATCAGCATCTGAACTCTTACCTGATCAGCCCAAATGAAGTAGAAATATTATATTCATTCGAAGGTACTGATCAGCCCAACTATGGTAATTAAAAATACATATGCTTTTAAAAAGTAATCAGTGCAGATATAGCATTCATATTGTTCATGTTTTGCTCCATGCATCAAAAGAAATTCGTACTAATAAAAAATTACATATGTTAAGAAATACACCACAATGATTACACAGGAGGAACAAAACATCATTTCTGCTCATGCTCTGATAATACTTCCATTAAAATCCCTGGAAACTGAAATGAGACATTACAATGAATATATCTGTTACTCAAAAAGGCTGTATTTCTGCAGTTCTACTGTATGAAATTGGTTGTATTGATTCTTTACAAGGTTTATTCAATTAGAATATTTGAAAAATATACAGATAGGTAAGGCAAATAGCCATAAATAATTACAAAATGTAAGATATTGACTTTTATTTTCAGAGGCACCTTGGAAAGTATCCTAAGTAAAAGTTCAATTTAATATTTCAATTCCTAAATATAGTAACAGAGAATTAATTACAGAATATTAACCAGCACTAGAATTTAGAGAGAAAGAAAAAAAATTCTGATTTTCCTATTTGTTTCATGTAGGCAAACATACAAAACCTAAACAAAAGAAGATTTCAAGATCCCTCTCCCTCTGTAAGAAAACAACTTCATTTGCATAATCTCCTGTAAGTCTAATTTTCCTTTATGATATTTTGGAATGTTTTCCTGATCAGAGAATTCCCTACAGCAATATAAAAAGTTCTACACTCAGTAATGAAACACTTTTTTAAACCAGAAAATGAGGACTTGCAGTACAAATATCCCTGGCATCCTGCCGTAAGAGAAAACTATTTAATTCCTTCCTTTAAACAGAATCCATGTAATCAGTAACAGATTTATGCTTTTGTAATAGAGCAAGTGAGAGTTTTCATGAAAGGGAAATACTTGTGCTTATGACTAACCACCTTAAAATATTGTTTAGACTGGCTCAAACTGTGAAAGTGACTCGTTTGCAGTCTCTGTGTTTCCTGTCCTTAATGGAACAGACAAACAGACTTTGAACAGAAATCAAAGAAAAGATGAAGGCAGCCATTTAGTTTCATCCTGAGCAGCAGAGCATGTGAAGCACAACCCTAGCAACTTCTTCACTAACTTGTGCTGCTGACAAAAACTATTGACCATCTGCCTGCAGAGGTAGACTCCTGCACAGTGTTGTAACGTTCAGGATTGAGTGATTCATAAAGGGGCACATTATCACACCTACTGCTAGAGGACAACTTAAGATTTGCCCATTATCCTTCCCTCATTCATATCTGATATTATTTACTCACTGACAATGGAAGGAATCATGCAGAAAAGGGCTGTCTCAAGGGCCCTAGAGTTACGAGAGAAGCAAGTGACCTCTGAGTCCTTCTGATGGCAATATCACAGGAAAAGGTGCTGACACAGAGGTGTCATTCAGATGCAGCACTGCCCTTAAAGAAAGTCTGTGGATAAAGCAAGTACCCTTAGTGCTAAGCTAGCAGCAAGAAGAGCTCTCATATTTATGCCCAAAGCCCTCCTGTCTAAGAGTCAGAGAGTACTACAGAAATATGCTCAAGACAGATGAAATTAAATGGAAATATGAGCAAGGAAAATTAAAAAGACAAGCTAGAAAACCTATTAATGTTGACTCTGAAAGCCAAAATTATTTACCTTTGCATAATTTTCAGAGGGTTTTTTTGTCACATAGAAAAGGAATGAATGAAAAGCTGTTGACGGTGATCAATTCAAGGGGTGTGCAGAGCCACACTGCTTTATGAATCACTGCACTTTAACCTACTGCACAACTGGTTACTGGTCTCTTTTTGTACTGCTGGAGAGTTACACAAAATGAAATGTTTATTTTGCTACGTGCAACCTATGTAGAGAGGGTCAGCTGGAGGTTTTAGAAGGAAATTCAGACTTCCTGAAATACATCAGCACAAGTCCAACACAAAATAAAACTGTCACCATCTTTCCTGCCCTTGGATATACTGAAGGGGTATTGCTTTGGCAGGTTTCAACCTTTTTCAAATATTAAGTAACCACAGAATTTTAAGAACCTAAACTTAAATCCACATTAGCAAGCAAGCTTGTTCTCAGGTACTGTCCACATAAATATTTCCAGGATAGTGACACTTCTCCTGTTATATATAAGTTTTTCTCTGAATGGAGGATGACTTAGGAGAGGTGCTGACATAGGATTAAGTTCTTTGAAAGGTGGACTATATTTTATTATACATACATTCATATTAATGCAGAAGAATTGTTATATAAATGTTACTACTTCTGACAGCAGTAATATTAACACACGATGAGCAGATCATTATTTATCTAGTTTCCACACTTCCAATTTGTTCTATTTATTTCGGAACTACACAAGCTTGAAAAGACTTCTTAAAATGAATCAGAGAAATGAGAGCATCAGAAAATCAATTAGATCACCAAGTTCAAGTCTATGTCATTATGCTGTTACCTTCTTGTTCCCTCCAGGTTATATATGTGGGAACATTAACATTTCCTTTTAAAGGCATTTCCAATAAACTTATTTTGCTATCATTAAGTCTAAATTTTCCTTTCCTTCCTTCTACTGCTCTACAACATGCAGCAGTGGCCAATAGGTACTGCATTTACAGATCATCAGAAAAGCAGCAGCCCCACAGCACAGTATAGATTGTGTTTTATTCTCAGCTTCTGCTTATAATCATAAGCAATGTTTCTTTTTTTTTCCTGTACTGTTCTTTTTCAGATCAATGATTTTCAGCTGTATTTTAATTACAAAACCATAAAACAATCTATTCTCCTTATGTATACATAATGCAAACTACTCCAAGAAACATTTATAAGAAATGAGGCTCATTCTGAACATCTCAGCTGAAAAGGCTGATTCAGCTTTTCTTCAAAGTGCAGAAGAAATGGACTTGATTCTCAGCTATATCAAAATAACACTGAAAGTATTTCAGGAATGAGGGAGGAGATGAAGATGCAATGCATCTTTGTATTTCCCCAGTCAAAGGAACACGCAAAGCTTATCAAAAGCAACTTCCATGCAGCCAGGTGCCCCATCAGTTCCTCTTTTGGCATTTTACCACCTCTGTGCTGTCTGCTTATGACATTAAAATATTCCTTGTGCTGATAGTAACAGTGATACCTATTCCAGAGAGGCGTGTTTGGGTGTTAAATTCAATGAACAATTCTGAACGCAGGACCAGGTAACTCCTCTACCTTAAGAGGTCCTCCATAGCATCTGTAGGAACTGAAATTTCCATTGAATGCTAAAGTAACCAAACCAACTTTCACTGAAGAAAAACAGTATTGTTTTTAACTGACTAAATAATATAACTCAAAGAAAACAGAAGAGCTTTTGAGCATGTATCTCTGACTTCAAGGGTACCTTTCAAAAAATCTTGGTGCCCCAAAGGTTTGCAATTCTGTTGGACAAAGAGAAGATATTATTTTCCCCTACAGATATATGCTACTGACACTTTTAGACCATCACAACCACAGGCTACTACTGTACAAAAAAGGTTTATACTGAAACCTTTAGCTCAACTGTAACCCGGGCACAATATATCCTCTATCGCCATTTAGTCCTATTGTTGAATCTCAGTAGTGAAATAATTTCAATGTTTCTGGTTGATGTTAAATAATTGCATGCTTATACCACAGGGAAGATGGGACTGGCAGCCCAAATCCAGATAGAGAAAGAGTG
>NW_010336349.1:0-281 GCF_000700745.2 Antrostomus carolinensis | reverse complement strand
CCTCCGGGGCTTGTGATCCAGGAAATTGTCTCTCGGAATGAGTCCTCCAGTCATGCAGTAACATGAAGGGAGCAGCTAACACTGTGCCAACCAGTAGATCGCACCAAATTGTTGATCTTAATTTCTTCCCCTATGCAGTGAGGATTTTGGTATGCACATGAGCATCACACTGCATGGACCTCCATGGAGTTTCTGTCAGTAAAACCACCGAGGTTAAATTTTGATGTAAATACATAACACAAGCTGAGGGAAATATTTGACTGGCTACTTCTCCTTGTACT
>NW_010336348.1:0-17184 GCF_000700745.2 Antrostomus carolinensis | reverse complement strand
ATTTTATTTTATTTTATTTTATTTATTATATACATTTCTTTATATTTGCAGTGGTTCCTTCTGGCAATATGGGGATGAAAGAAAGCACAATCTGGTTATTATTCAAAATGAGCAAATTTGCTTTCAAATAGCACTTTTCACTTAGATAACATTGAATGAATTTGAAGCACTATGAAAATGCAAAGTCTGATTATGATATCTGCACATATTTTACTTAATTTGGAGTTAACTGGGAAACATACATCAATATGGATTCAAATTGCCCAGGATTCAAATTAATGGCATGGGTTCCATATGATCTGTTCTAAGAATCAACGAGTAAGGGGATTATTGGACCAACTCCTTCTTCTAAGCCAGACAAAACATATCTACTTCCAAAGATGTCTTCTCTGCATACCTCTTTAATTTTTTAAATGTCTGTGCCCCAAGTCTTCCTCAATAGGAGAACATCTGTGAATTAAGTGTCATTTCTTGTCCCCATGTGCATCAGCACCTAATGTTCTATCACAGAAGAGGCTCTCAGGAGCTCAGTGGGGCAACTTGATGTTACATGAAAAAAGTGTTTGGTTCAAAGTTATGTGAGAAGAAACAGAGCTGAGATTCACATGCAGCAATTCTCAGATCCTCCTTCTGCACTCAATAAAACACATCGATTGTAAAATAGCTTGTTTCCTGCAAGGGTACTATAACATGAAGCATTGAAAGAGGACAGTAAGTAAAAATAAAGGTAATTCTATTTCATAATTGGATGCTGGATTTTAGCTGTTTCCCTGGTACAGTCTTTCTTAACATCATATAACTTCATATTATCTTTCTCCTCCCAGGAAAATGCTTATGTGTGTATTTCTCATGAATTAATGGAGTATCAGGGAATAGGTATGCATTTATAATTGTGTATGAAAATGGGAAGCTGTCAGGACAGGAAGTATTTATTCCTTTTTTCTTCTGTGCTTTCAGTATAGTCGACATTAAAAATCCTAACTAGATTTTCATAGAATCATAGAATGGTTTGGGTTGGAAGGGACCTTAAAGATCATCTAGATCCAACCCCCCCTGCCATCAGCAGGGACACCTTCCACTAGACCAGGTTGCTCAAAGACTCATCCAGCCTGACCTTAAACACTTCCAGGGAGGGGGCATCTACAACTCCCTTGTGCAACCTGTTCCAGTGTCTCACCACCCTCACAGTGAAGAACAGCTTTCTTGTAGCCCCCTTCAGGTACTGGAAGGCTGCTATAAGATCTCCCCGGAGCCTTCTCTTCTCCAGGCTGAACAGCCCCAACTCTTTCAGCCTGTCCTCACAGGAGAGGTGCTCCAGCCCTCGGATCATCCTCATGGGCTCTTCCTCCAGCCCTCCTCTGGACTTGTTTTAGCTGCTCCATGTCTCTCTTTTGATGGGGGCTCCAGAACTGGACGCAGTATTCCAGGTGGGGCCTTATGAAAGCAGAGTAGAGGGGGAGAATCACCTCCCTTGACCTGCTGACCACACTTCTCTTGATGCAGCTCAGGATACGGTTGGCCTTCTGGGCTGCAAGTGCACATTGCCGGCTCATGTTCAGCTTCTTATTCAGCACCTCATTTTCAGCTAGTCTAAACTGCCTTCACATCATCTGAGGGACTGTACTCAATACAGAATTTCAGCTGTGCTTTGAAAAAGGAATATTCAGACAGCTTTAGTTTTCATTCCAAAGTAGAATGAAAAGCAGACTATGGTACTTCAAAAATTATTGTTGAATGGAGTCATTATTCCCTGGTAGTCTTTTTTAATGAGTTTGCTTAATAATACCTGCTTGAACCCAGCCTAAAGGAGCACAGGTAGGATGCTGATAATCCTTTCATCCATTAGTTGAACTCTTTGCTGTGAAAAGAATTTGAAACTTAGCTCTTCCTAAACTGTTTTTAGTGATTAAGGTTTCCAGAAAACTTGAGAGTGGTGGAGTTGTTGTTGGCATAATTACTGCATGTGTACTTTTGGAGGGAGGATTGGAACATTAGACCCGCTGCACGCTGATACACACTGCTAAAACAGTTGTTCTCATAACTGACTGATGGAGGGCATTGTCTTTATCCCGCTTTAATAACTCTCAAGCCAGGTGCACCTTATCAATCAGGTAGGTTTTGTAGTTGTTACAACCTCAAAATATGTTGTTGGTGCCTGTGAAGCTCAGGTGTAACTGAGCAGGATGTGTTCCTGACAGCACTGTTAGAGACAGAATTGCAAAGTTATCCTAGAAACAACTGCTCTTAGGAGCTTTAATGATAAACTTAACTCTCGAATGATATAAATCATCAAGTATCAGGAATATCTCCATTTGAGACCACTGAGGTGGCTATGGCAATCTTTTTGCTTGCAACATAAATAGCAGACTTTACTTCTCCCAGTCACACTGGCCAGTAAGTAATTAAAATAGAGCGAATTCTGGAGTAATATTAAAGAAGGCAAGAAAGGTACAATGAGTTACTTTTGAACAGTTTAAGCTTGCCCACTGTGAGGTGTTAGCAGAAGGTGTAAATTAAAGGTCAGTAGGGAACTGTTATAGCTTGCCACTTCAAATAACCTTTTTTTAACTACATTTTTGGCCACACATTTATTTTCTGGTTCCTCATCTTTACTTGCCCCGGCTTAGGAAGTGTAAGATGTTGTAGCTTACGGAAAATTATTTGTTGCACTGCTCCAAATCCCTAGTTCAGTGAGGTGATTTCAGTTACAGTTAAATTACTCTGATAAGAACATTCTCAAAACTAGGTTAGCCAAGGAGTAGTATGAAAAATGCTTTATAGCAGATGTCATTCATGATGGCCTTGTGTTGTCACCAATACTGCATAAGGAAAAGGTTCTAGTAATTGGCTTGGATTTGATTTTATTTAATGTTATTTTATTTTATTTTATTTAAAAACCAAAATATATGCCGAAAACAGATGACATTAGAAACAGTTTCCACTGCAGAATATTGTGCAAGTCTGATTCTAGCAGTGATATCTTGGCTATGACAGTGAGAGTCCCCTTTTCTCTATTCTTCTGTGGCTCTGAGTGGGACAAAATTTTGCTTTCAGAGAAATTAGTAAAATTTCAGTCTCTATCTTCTAAAAAAATTCCTTTCTCATCATTATTCACAGTGAAATACCAGATTTTGATAAAGGAGGGAATTTCAAAATGTGTATTTTGAATCTCATGGGTTTTACTTTACTTCATTGTCTTCTAATGTTATTGATGCTTTTCCAGTGTTACATAAGGTTCATTGCTCTCATTTTCTATTTTCTTGATTTTGATACAAAGTTGCCTCCGTTTAGACAAGTCAAGTCTAGCGTTTTTTCTGTATTAATGCATAACTCAGTAGAAATCCATCTATAGCATATCATGGACTAAGCATAGTTGCTTTTCTTGGTGCAAGATAGAATTTTTTAGGTGGAGTGCAGGTAGATGAAGCCATTTAGTAGTGGCGTGTTAGTGGCTTTGTTCTCAACCTCAGGTCAGGAAATGTCCATGTGCAGATAATGAACAACAGTACCACTTCAAAGATCATTAAAATATAAGAAGCAGCTGTCAGTGAAGAAGTCTAAGCCACTAAGAATGAAGAAGTGATGGAGGCTGTTGTATGGATAGAGAAAAATAAGGAACTCATGCTATTTATACCAGGGCAATATGAAAAGGGACATGACGTGACCAGGATGAGGATCTGCTGGTTATGTACCTTACTATAGCACATCCTGCCAACAATGCATTCCCTCTGTGGCTGTGATGAAACTGACTCCTGATAAAGGGTCTGGGCAATGCATGCTTTATCTTCCTGCCAAATTTTCACATGGATGCAGATGAGTTCATTGGAGGTGAATAATTTTCCTCTTCCTATAGCTGTAAGTCTGTATCTGCCCTTGTGAGCTAAAAGTGAATCCCCACTGTTATTCCTTGAAATAAAACCCCAAGATTCTGTTTTTCCTTCCTTTTTGTAATCAGCATAGTAGACATGATTATATATAAAATGAAGATAGAAATTCACTCATCTGTAATTATGTGATCTCATTTGGCATCTAACTATATGATAAGAAATCAGTGATTAAATTTCCTTTCAAAGACTTTGTTCATCAGTCACAAAACAATCTCAGTAATTATCCCTTAGTTATTGTGAGAACTGTGCCTTCATTATTGCATTCCTAATTGTTTTCAGTTAAGGACATTTATTTTTGTAGATTACTCTGCTGGCTCTTTTGGACTGGGTGATTCTCCATTGTTTTCAGTGTAGAAAGCAGGGCCCATAGATTATGTTAAAAGAAATTTTTATTACCCTGCTAGTACATACAATAGTATACATGCTACATACATATCTGAGTACACATTATATTTTGTTCCTCTATGAAGCATTTTAACCCAAAATGTTTTATAAATATTCACAGAGCATCCCAGCAGAGACCTGTACTTTGCCTGAAAGTGTCAAGAGCTGCTTTATCAAGGGAAAATTAATTTTGTGATATAACTGTGAGTGAGAAAAATCCATCGTCTGTATGGAAATATCATGTTTATCATCCAGTCAATTATGCAGACAGAATCTGTGTTTTTAACTGCTAACTTGCAAGTCACTCGTTGGGCAAATTTTGTTGTATCCCTTGAGGTGAATTAAACACATTTGTGCTTAAATACAAAAGATTCAATGCACAATGCATTGGACAGAGTCCTACCACCATAAAGTTCTAGAAGGAATCTGCAAAGATGTGACTCAAGTTAGCTTTATTCCCACCCCCCCGATCCCCCCCCCCCTTTTTTTCACCCCCGGGTTCCCCCCCCCCCCCTTTTTTCAGTTATTTGAAGCCATTAAATGATTTGGGTAGAAATTTTCAAAAACTATGACTCTGAGCCAGGTTTTCTTCTGCTGTCTTCCTTTCACAGGGAAGATCTGGAAAACCCTTAAACAACTGAACAGTCATACTTTGGATGCTTTATGATTCAGCAAAGCTGATTTTGTGCCTATCATTCTGCCACTGACACTAAGCTGTCTCAACTTCATCAATGGCATCATTTTGTTTTAAGGAGGTGTTTGATCATTGTTAGCAGACAGAGGAAAATACAGTGATAGACTATGAACAGAGCTCCTTGCAGTAGATTAATCCCACCACCTGATGTGTTGATATATGTATCTATCTATTGGTTTTACAAATCAGGATTTCTGGTTTTGTATTTGAATAAACTGTGCTAGAAAGTGAATTAATTCTTGAGATGAAATAAATTGACTAGGTGTGCAAAGTATGTTGGTCTATTGTGAGATAGTTCTAAGTGCATGGAAGTTTCTTTTTTTAATCCAATAAATAGTTCAGAATATGTGCAAATTTTAATGAGTGATGTTCCTTAGTGAAATGTAATGCATTCATCACTGATAGGTGTCAGCTACTTTCACATCTGTGATTATTGGAGCTGATAGCCCTGACTTCAATGTGATTGTGGCAAACAGAAATCCATTATCAGAAAAAATAAGGTAATAGAAGTTTAAGGACCAGGACTTGTGAGGTCACTGGTAAACTTTATCTCCATTGACTTCAGCTGAATACAAACAAAACAGGCATTTTTTTAGCATCAAGTGCTATATCACGTGAAGCCTAAATCACCTTTACAGTGTTAGTCTGAATGCTTGGAAAGGATTTTGTAGATTCTGTGATGAACTAAGAATTGCAGGGGTTTTTTTAAAAAATGTCAGCAGAGGAGTTTATAAAGATCTTTTTGGGAATACAGACTTAAGCAGTCTAACACGTACACCAGTACTGGAAGAAGCTTGACAACGTACTAAGTTCTCTGTTTATGAAGTGGTAGTTGGAGAAATACGTATTCTATTAAGTATGAGTTACAGCTAAAAAAATATATTCTACAAGTGATTTCTACCTTTCTTAGCTGTCCTTACTTTAAGAAGGGCATTTTTTTTTTCACTGTTGCAACAACCCTTAGTATGTTTTCCCAAATCATTTGACTTACAAGGAAGATCTACTTCCCTGACATTAATACATTTGTTTCAGATACACTTTCAATCTGATTAATTAAATTCAGCAAATTTTAGGTTTGGGGTTTTTTTGATAAATAACACCTTTCTAAAAGTGGGATATTTTTTCCTACAAAAATACTGGTCTAAATTTACTTTCTTATGTGCAGGTTAATGCAGTTGAAAATGTTTGTCAGAAGTTGCAGTGTCTTTAAAATGAAATAACTGTTTATGTGTTGATCTGTAATCTGCACACACAAGTATATACTCAAGGAGAAAAACATAATTTCACTACACTGAAACATCAGAACTTATCATTTTATTGAGACACAAATATCTGATTTATTTTTGAGTTAGCTACCTAAGAAACTCTTTCTTTTCCACATCAGCTTTGTGAGTTCCAGTGGTTATCCAATAAACTGAAGATTTCAAGAGATTTGAGAATGACGTAAGGTAGAATCTGTAATTTTATGGAAGTTTAATCTTGAATTGCTCATGGTGCAGATCTGCAAACCTTCTATATCTGACCAGATTCAATATGTATGCTTTTCAGATTGCCTTTTGACCCCTCACAAGGGAGTCACAAGTCAGGTTGTTGAAGGTGGGGAAATACACTTTTCTTCATGCTGGTCAATAAAGCAACAGCTAATGGGACAAGGCTACTTTGATTCTTACACCATTGTGATGGTTCCTACAGACACCATTTAATGACATGAACATAAAGGAAGTATCTTGGATGATCCTGTGTATTTTGCTATAAAGCAGTTAAACCTGTAAAATTAGGATTAATAAGATGGTTGTACTATTTGTACTGTAATAAGAATGGCAGTACAGTACTTGGACTGTAGCTCTCTATTTCAAGGGTGACAGGTCATTTCACACTTCCCGAAAACTAGATATAGCAAGTCCAAAGTTTTATCAATTAAGCCATTTTCAAAGGGATGAGGAATAAACAAATATTTTCAGGGAGTATTTTAAAAAATATGTGTCAATCTATACAAACATAGATAGGTCTGTATATACATAAAAATATAAGTGTGAATTTATGAATGTATATGGAGAGGTGAACAAGGGATGGCAGGAATAGGCTACTATAAGAGTAAATTTCATCCTAATCTCTCAGAAAAATATGCTGGAATTGTCCGTTAGTCAAGAGGGCTTTGATGTCTTGAATGCAAGGGGCAAGATTCTCAAACTCTATGAATTGCTATCACTTTTCTGAAATTATTCTAGATGCAGAGGAGCAAAGGATCTGCTCCAGAGATTCTTTCACAACAGGGTATGAGAGACTATGATGTCATTTGCATAATATGTGCAAATAACAGTTGTTATTGGAATGGGAAAGGACTTATCAAGGTGTTCCTGTGCAAAATAAACTGTTCCTAGGCTCTGTCTATAATACTTTGTCCAATGTGCTGACGCCAGTATTAGTAAACCAGAAGTCCAGATGTTATATTTTCCTTCATCCCAAAAAAGCTGAGTGAGAGGTTGGTGCAAGATATGTTATTTTCTGTCATCTGTAAGATGGGCATTTATTTTTGAACAGTTTTTTGGTTAACTGCCAGCGCAGTAACTAGTGCTGCAGAGGGAGTACAAAATACTGTTGATCCCTGCTTCATAAAATAGTTGCTTTAGAAAGATTTCTCGCTAGGCTTTGTAATACAAAATTATCTGAAATCCAGGTTGGTAGTCTGGAGTGGGCAGGAGTGTATATTACAGTGCATCTTCTTCTTGTAAACCTCAGAAGAGGAACTGAGGGTTCAAATTACAGTCACCTCAGGAAGGTAGCTTTAAGTCAGGAAGGAGCACACTTCTTGGCACTGAAGAAGGTATCAAACTGTGCTAAGTAAAAGATTTCAGATAACAGGAAATTTTATCCTAAACTAAATTAGTTGCAAAAGTTTTAACGAGTGAATTTTATTTCCAAAGGTGCAGTGATCGTCTCCAGGACTTGAACCTACTAAGCCTTAAGGTACATTATTTATACTTTCCACAGTGAACCAACTTGATCTGAATCTGTCTTGTATTACTATTTGCAGTTATGTTGCAAGAAAGTTAAAAATTAAATTGTTTTAGTCTTATGTTTACATATGTTAGGATTTTTTTTTCTACATGGAAAAGCTGGGATGTATGTTGTGTTCTTTTGGCTGACCATGGCAAGTTGATCACAGGTCATATGTCTCACCATTCTTAAATGGATGGAACAGGTTTAACAGATTCATGGTCTGGTAAGTTTTGTTCTATTTTGTGACTTCCACTCTTAAATCATGAAATCTGAAAAAGGAAGAAAAACATGGTTCAATCTCTGCATGATGTTTTTAAGCCTTTCTTTATTGAACCTTAGTTTCGACATAATGTGTATCAAAGCTTGAGTTCCTGCAACTCATTCTTTTAGAACCTCAGCTTTCCATTTTATATAAAATGAAGCTCTAGATCCAAGACCACAGAGGAGGGAAAAAAAAAAAAAAAAAGGAGAGGAGAGGAGAGGAGGGGAGAGGAGGGGAAAAGAAAAAAGAAAAGAAAAGAAAAGAAAAAAGAAAAGAAAAGAAAAGAAAAAAGAAAAGAAAAGAAAAGAAAAAAGAAAAGAAAAGAAAAGAAAAAAGAAAAGAAAAGAAAAGAAAAAAGAAAAGAAAAGAAAAGAAAAAAGAAAAGAAAAGAAAAGAAAAAAGAAAAGAAAAGAAAAGAAAAAAGAAAAGAAAAGAAAAGAAAAAAGAAAAGAAAAGAAAAGAAAAAAGAAAAGAAAAGAAAAGAAAAAAGAAAAGAAAAGAAAAGAAAAAAAAATGGAATTTTAGAGACTTGGGAATTAGGTAACAAATAAAAGTGCATCAATTTTTTAAATCAGAAAAATCCTCTCCATTTTTAATGTCTGATTTTATGGTTGCTGGTGCTTTTCATTCATGTTTGTGTTTTCTTGTGCACTGTGAGTGAGAGGCTAGAGAGGTTAGAAAGCACAGATGCATGCAGCTGGAGAACTAATTAGTGAATTCTTTAGTGTTATGTTGCTCTATTATCCTGCAGGTGATCGTCTCCAGGCCTTCAAGGCCTTAAAAAGACTTTTAAGGAGTCCCTGCCCTCCATATCACACACTAAATTTATTGGCAAAGGTCTCCTCCTTTCTTTATATTTCCAGGTGTCCTCTGGTAAACCTGTCATCATAATCAGAAATAATAAATGTCCATATTCAGAACTTTTGTTAATGTAGTAGCTCAGATGGGACCAGGATGTGTCACAACTGTTCTTGAAGCAAAAGATTTGCACACATACAGGTAATGTGCTTCATCCATGACCTACTGGAATTGCTGCTAGTGTTCAGAGCAATTCACAGCTCGCTGATGCACTCCACATCAGCCACTGTGAAAACATCTAATTCCATTCCACCAACACGCAGTGAACCAACCAGCAGTAAAAAATAGCCAAGTCAGCCAGTTGTAACCCTTCTCATGCAGCAGTGCTAGTCACAAAAGTTCCTGACCCCAGTGTTGCTACCTAATTAATTCCAATTAGTTGCCATGCTGCTCTTACCTTCAGAATAACTTCTGATAACTACTAGATATGTGATTTCAATTGTTTCGGGACAGTTCTCAGTAGGTGATTTCCTAGTAATTTTGGATTTGGTTAGCATGTTTTGTTGGCTGTTCAGGGAGGACAGAAGTTAAACAGGTTGTGGGGAAGGAACAGTCATGTTATTCTCAAGGGTGCATATTCTGCCATGCAACAATTAGCTGGTATCAGTCTTCCAAACCAATATCCAGGATGGCAGATGCAAATGATACTCCTAAAACAGTTGACACTTGTAGCCTGTAGCCTTTGCATTTTATGTTAGGAACTGATCTGTGAGCACACATATACTATAAATACTACTATATGAATATTGAATATTGTTTCACTCTACACCATAGCTTCAAAAAGTCCCCAGAAACCCTTAAGGGGTGATTCAGATGGCACCATCATACTACTTTCTTTTCTGAAAGTTTCCACTCTGTTATGGCACCTTTTCACTTTCTTCTTTGTTTTGTTGCTACCTCTGGAATCACCTGTCTCATCCACAGAAAGAACTGAAAATCCAGTACCAACATTTAAAACAAGTCATCAGAACTGATATTTGATGATCCGAGGGCTGGAGCACCTCTCCTATGAAGACAGGCTGAAAGAGTTGGGGCTGTTCAGCCTGAAAAAGAGAAGGCTCCAGGGAGATCTCATAGCGGCCTTCCAGTACCTGAAGGGGACCTACAAGAAAGCTGGGGAAGGATTTTTCATAAGGGCAGTTAGTGACAAAACAAGGGGAAATGGGTTTAAACTGAAAGAGGGGAGGTTTAGATTAGATATTAGGAAGAAGTTCTTTACTGTAAGGGTGGTCAGACACTGGAACAGGTTGCCCAAGGAAGTTGTTGATGCCCCCTCCCTGAAAGTGTTTAAGACCAGGCTGGATGAGGCTTTGAGCAACCTGATCTAGTGGAGGGTGTCCCTGCTGAAGGCGGGGGGATTGGAACTAGATGATCTTTGAGGTCCCTTCCAATCCAAACCATTCTATGATTCTATGGTTCTATGATATTATATTCACTGCATGTGTGTTCTTTTCTTTCCACTAGCTCTTCCCCCATCCTTTGCCTGTGCTCTTGATTTAAATGATGAACCCTTGTGTCAGTTAGTGTCTTATGCATTTATTTGGTGTGGTACAGCAAGAAACTCCTTTTATGCTGTCTTCTTTTTCCATTAGCACTACTGAAAAAAATATGATAACTGTGGGAGCAATGGGTACTTCCCCACAAATAATACAGAACCAGACAAAAAGCAGTTCCTCATATCCTTAATTTCTTTCTTCTTTGAGACCTAGGCATAGTCATGACATTGCAAAACAAGACTCAAAAAATGCTAATACTGCAATTAGCAGTGTAATTCTTAAACCTGAGCAGGCCATCACAGAGTCTAAGCTCCTGAAGAGCCAAGACAGGTCAGACTGCTGTCACTAGTAATATCATAGTGTCTCAATATGTGGAAATTGATTTCTGCTTCAGTCACACATAACTGAGCAAAGACAATGCAAAATGTAACCCCTTCATTTATGAATTTTCTTTTCACAATGCAACAGAAGGTGTAGGCTTGTTGTGAGTGATTTGCTTATTTGACTTTACTAGCTCCCATTAAGTAACACACTATTAGGCATTTGTTCTGTGGGACCGTGCTTTTAAAAGTGTTCTCTGGACTTTAGCTTAACCATGTCTCCAGTGTTATTACCTCAGTTCACTCTGAAAAATTGGGTTGCAGCAATGGTAAAAATGAACCAGTAGAGAACTAAATTGATGTTAAATATTAAACCTGTCTACTTAAATAGGGGTTTGAGGGTTTTATATATAGTGCCACATTCTTCTTGTGAAGGTCCTTTATTTAAATGCAAGTTTTGCTGAATGTCTTTGACTTCAAAAGTCCCAGCTAATATTATTGCAGTAAAAACTGTCTTAGTAGAATAGAGACAAAATAAGCTTTCTTCTACTGCTATTAAACAATATGCTATTATAAAACAAATTACACTTCTATGTCTCAAGGTACTGTTAAGTAAGCAAAAGCTGATAATGATTTTTTTTTTCATTCTTTTAAACATTTTATAGGATTTCACAGAATGGTTGAGGGTGGCAGGCATCTCTGGAGTTAGTCTAGTTTAATGCCCCTGCTTAAAGTAGGATCAGCTAGAGGAGGTTGCTTAGGAACCTGTACAGTCAGGTTTTGAATATCTCCAAGGATGGACAATCCACAATATCTTGGGCAACCTACTCTCCAGTGTTCAAACAGAATTAAATGTATTTCATATTGTGGTTGTTGCCTCTTGCCTTGCCACTGGGTACCACTGGGAAGGTGGTAACACCACCTTCTTCAGTCCCTCCTGATGTGTATTTATACAAATTATTAAGATGCCCCTGAGGCTCAAGCTGAACAGTCCCAGCTCTGTCAGCCACTCCTCATATGAGAGATGCTCCAGTCCATCATCTTTGTAACCCTGTGCTGGACTTGCTCTGGTATGACCATGTCTCTGGTACTGGAGAGGGCAGAGCTAGGCCCAGCACTCCAGGTGTGTCTCACTGGGTCTGAGCAGAAGGGAAGGATCAGGTCCCTCCACCTGTAGGAAACAGCCCTTCTAATGCAGCCCTGCTTCTTTGCTGCAAGCATACCAGGGTAGCTTATGGTCAGCTTGTCTCCCAGGAATTCCAGGTTCTTCTCTGCAAAGCTGCTTTCCAGCCAGTGAGCTTCCACCATGTAGTGGTGCTGGGAGTGTCATTCCTTCCCAGGTGCAAGGTTTTGCATTTCCTGTTGACCCATTACTCCAGCTGGCTGAGACCCCTCTAAATGACAGCACATGTATCTGATGTATTAACCACTCCTTCCTGTTTTATATCATCTTCAAATTACCGAGGGTACACTCTTCCCCATTGTCCATGTCTTCACAAATGTGTTAAACAGTGTGGCCTGAGTATCCGCCCCTGTGGTGAACCACGAGTGAATGGCCTCCTCCTGGACTTTGGGCCACTGATCACAATCAGTCAAGGCCAGCAGTTTCAACAACTATCAGTCCACCTCGGTATGCACTTCATCAGTTTGTACATGCGGGTATTACTGGAACCAGTGATTAAACCTTACTAAAATTGAGGTAAACAGCATCCACTGCTCTCCCTTCATCCACCAAGCTCATCATCTCATCATAGAATGCCATCAGGTTCTTAAGCAGTTCCCCCTTCATAAATCTATGGTGACTACTCCCAATCAACTTCTTGTCTTTTATGGGTTTGGAAAGAATTTCCAGGATTATTTGCTTCATCTTCCTGTAGTTCCCTATATACTCCTTCTCACCCATCTTCAAGCTAGGCATGACATTTACATTCTCATACTCCTCAGGAACCTCTCCTGGGAGCATCCTGTCAAGCTCCTTGGACTTGTATACAGCTAGGCTTCCTAAGTGTTCCCAGACATGGTCCTCCTCCAACAAGTGTACTTCTTCATTGCTCCAGACATTCCGTCTGGTCTCAGGAGTTTAGGATTCCTGAAGGCTCCTCTTGCCAATGACAAAGGAGGTGAAGAAGGCATCAAGTCAGTTTTTTCCATGTCCTTTGTCATAAGATTCCCTTCTCCATTTGGAGGTAGGCTCACACTTTCTATAGTCTTCCATCTACTGCTGAAATACTTGTAGAAGACTTTTTTGTTACTCGTCACATCACCTGACAGATTGAACTCCAGATTGGCTTTAGCTGTCCTAACGCTATTCCTGCACCCTCTGACAGCATCCCTGCTTCCACCTCCTGAATGTTTCTTTTTTTATGTTTGCCTAAACACCTAACCAATCCGCGTAACCAGGCCTCCTGACACCTTTATTTGACTTCTGCAGTGGACCACCCCTGAGGTTGGAGGAGATGATCCTTGAAAATCAATCAGCTTTTTCCCATGAAAGTGAGGAAAAAAAAGATAGTGAACACAAGTGGTCTGCTACAAGAACTCTTGTAGCAGACAAGAAACATAATTTCAAAATAACTAACTGATTTGATTTTACTATTGACAGTAATCTAAATTTCATTTATGACCTTTTCTGATCTGAAGCCCTGGCATGGATACCGAGACAAAGAAGACTAAGCAAGGTACAGAGTTTAACAGGGTCATGTGCCTAGACAATACTACATAGGAGAAAGCACAGTGATTAAGAAAGAGACATCACCAATTGCCCAAATACTGATCATCATCCAGATCACGTACATCAGCTGGGGGGCCCTGTTACAGCAAAGGATTGGAAAGCCTTTCCCTGGCAATTGGGAAGTCCCACGCAGGGCATCCACTCGTGGGTGAGGTCTCCATCTTTGCTGTGGTAGAGTCCTGCTTTTATACCATGTAACAAACCAATTACGTAGACAGAAAGGCACGGTAACTTCTGGTGGGTAAGTTTCACTTCACAGGGGTGCATCCTGGGTTTGGCCGGGATCCAAGATATGTCCGAGAAGCTGCTATTTTGGTATTCTGCACCTGGCTTTGAATTGTAGGAGGAAAAGTCTCACAGTTTTATTTCATGCTGATGTGATACAGGTTGGGAAAAGAATCTCATGGTTGCATTTCATGCTACTATGGTACAGGTTGGGAAGTTCACTCAAAAGTCAACTTTAATTTAAGGCTTATAATTTAAGCCTTTGTGTACCAGAAGGGTAAAAGTGGGAAAATTTGTGGGCTGAGATAAAGACAGTTTAACAGGTAAAGCAAAGCCATGCACAAGCAAAACAAAACAAGGGATTCATTCCCTACTTCCCATTAGCAGGCAGGTGTTCGGCCATCTCCAGGAAAGCAGTACTGGTTACTTAGAGTGGCAAACACTGCAACACCAAAGGTCTCCCTTCTTTCTTCTCCCGCCTTTTAATGCTGAGCATGATGTCATATGGTATGGGATATCCCTGTGGTCAGTTGGGGTCAGATGTCCCAGCTGTGTCCCCTCCCAACCTCTTCTGCCTCCCCAGCCTCCACGCTGGTGGGGTGGTGCAGAAAAGACCTTGACTCTGTGTAAGCCCTGCTCAGCAATAACAAAAAAATCCCTGTTTTATCAACAGTGTTTTTGAACACAAATCCAAACCGTACCTCCATACCAACTACTGTGGAGAAAATTAACTCTATCTCAGCCAAAACTAGCAGAACAGGGGAGCTTATCAAACACAGCTTTTCTTTCACATTATTTTTATTTCTAGTCTTTCTTCAGAGCTGTTATTTATAGGAGAACATGCAAAACCACCAGTTACCACATTTGACATTTTATCCTTATTTGATTTTTATCCTTAAGTTCTGTTGACACTTTTACCTAGTGATTGCCTTGTACACAGTATGCTCCATATTCTTTGTCCCTTTCTGTAGGTGAGCGTATACTGTTTTAAAAGCGCTGATCGATGTTTCACCCTCCACTTCAGCTTTCACACTGAGGTAAGGTGAAAGGAGGCTTTGGAGCATTCTGAAGGAGGAATCTTGTTCTGTGATATCCTGAATAGGTGAACTCACTTTGTCCACACAGACGTGTGAATTTGGGTTAGCATATTTGCAGGACTTTTGCCTGTTCCTCCACCATTGGTATTTAGGGACAAGTAGACCTCATTGGCGTAAATACTGTTCATTGCTTCTTTTTCTACTCCAAGTTTTCTTAATTTTAAGGACCTTTCTTTTTCTTCAAGGAAGTGTATGGTCAAGATCAGGTGTAAGTTCTTGTCTCAATAACCAAGTCCATATAATCTGCCTCCATTACAGCCCAATTTCCCTTATTCTGTTTTTTTTTTCTATGTTACTAGCAACTTCTAATTTCTGGAGATCTTGACCTTTATCCAGCTGATTTATTCCTTGATCCTATTAACTTCCTTCTTTCTCAGATGCACTAATAATGAAAGTTTTTTCAGTTTGGCCATGCAAATCCTGATACATCCAAATCTGAAATTTTTGCTGATTGCTCTCTTTACACAATAACATGCAAAAATATTATGCAAATTTAGAGGAATATCTGGTGTATTTAATTTTGGCCATACACAGTCTGACATATTCTGAGAATTTTATGACAACAATTGAATAAAACTTTTCCATTGTTTTTCTGGAAGATATTAATAAAAGCTTTCCTTCTTGTTTAGACTCCTTTATGTGTCTGTGATATTGCATTTCTAGGAAAACTTACTTGCTTCCCCATCAGAGATGTCACTGTGGAAACTATAACTAAAGAAAAAGCACCCTTCCCCATGTATTTTGCATTTGGTAATAGATTTACTCTGAGACATATTAGTGTGTTCCTTTGTCTGTTTTACTAAAATTCAGTTCTGCATCTGATCATGGAGAACCATACATCAACCAGTGAGTGATCCACATTCACTGGATTGGATAAAAAAAATCCATCAATATGTCAATGCAAGATATTAAGTCAATTTTCAAAGGACATTTGACTAAGCTTTCACATTTCCTGCATTTGTTGGAGTTGATGTATGATGAGACATGAGAACTGCGATTCCTGATCATTTAGTCAGGTACATCCTAAAACTCTGGATATTGCTGGTATCCCATTTGAAGTAATGGAAGATATGATAAATTTTGGAAACTTTGTTTTTCTTGGTGATGCACATATCTCAGACACACTGAACTCTCATTTTAAAACTGGGCTAGGTGCAATCTTGTTCCTTTTTTATAAATACTTTCTGATTGTGTAACTTTTAGAAAAAATGTTAATGATTGGTGGAGATTGAATAGCAGTTTCTCTTTTGACCCACTGGTTTTAGCACAGTTGTTGCAGTCTAACAATTTGATTTGTTGACAAGTCATAATCTATGTAACCTAGTAGTGAAATACTTTGCAAAGATAGACAAGGAATCTACTGGTATTTTACTTAGGATATTTCTGAATTTGGATAGAATATTTTACTTTTACCTGGTGTATATATGTATGCACTAGCACCCACCTCTGTGCACACATTTTTCTTCTCTCTATTAAAAAAACCTCCATATGCAACACTTGTGAAGGAGACGTTCCTATCAGTGGGAAAGGTAGGGAACATTCAACATTCTGGAGATGTTTAGTAGTGCTCAGTCACTCTTTAAAGTTCAACAGGGACTGAAATAACAAGTTGGGACTCCTAAAGAAAGCCCAGATCAGTGTATCTTTTGGATGAACTGGCCATGATGTGTATGCCATCTGGTAATCCCCATGATATATGTGCAGTAGCCTGAAGATTTCAGTGACAAAGATGAGAAAATATCTTTGTTCAGTAAATTCAGCTCACCCAAATTAATAATCTTTTTAGTGAAGGAGGTAGTGCACTGTCATTTGAAGTCTGAAAAAACACATTTAGAGATTGTAACAAAAGTATTCACTTGAATTACTAAAAGGTACTTATAAGTGGTAGGTGATTTTCTCAAGGAACCTTAAACTATAAAGAAGCAGAGTGCTAAATAAAACTGAAAATTTCCCTGGCTGCAATAAAACCATGTTGAAATATGCCACTCGAGTACTTTACTTGTCTGCATGCCTTCTCTTAGTAAAAAGAAGACCATGTGATTGGTGTGGGTTTGCACTGCATCCATTTATGAGTTGCATTTTTTTTTTTAAAGGCACTATAAGAAATGGTATTTAGCAAAGCTCTCATGGAACAACTAACTGTAATTTTACTGAATCCTTTCCATGACTTTTCTCAGATAAGATTCTGTTTGGATCAGAATATGATCATAGAATCATAGAATCATAGAAT